>NC_083482.1:17865404-17875404 GCF_030014155.1 Tachysurus vachellii | reverse complement strand
ACACAGAGAGACACAGAGAGAGAGAGAGAGACACACACACAGAGAGAGACACAGAGAGAGAGAGAGAGAGAGAGAGAGACACACACACAGAGAGAGACACAGAGAGAGAGAGAGAGAGAGAGAGAGAGAGAGAGAGACAGAGAGAGAGAGAGAGAGACACACACACACACAGAGAGACACACACACAGAGAGACACAGAGAGAGAGAGAGAGAGACAGAGAGAGAGAGAGCTGTATCAACTGTATCAAAAGCAGCTGTAAGATCAAGAAGCAGCAGAACTGAATTCTTTACCACGATCCACTGCAAGCAAAATGTCATTGAGTACTTTAAGACTCAGTGCTATGATGAGCAGAGAAACCAGATTGGAGAGGTTCTGTTAATTTAGCTGTATTCAAAAAGGAAATCAATTGTGAATATACAACTTTTTCTAAAAGTTTTGATAAAAATGAAAGCTTAGAGACAGGCCGATAATTATCAAGGCAATTATCATCCAAACCCTGTTTCTTAAGCAAAGGTTGAACTACAGCATGCTTGAAACATTTCGGGACAACCCCAGCACTTAGAGACAAGTTAATCAATGACCGAATGGAAGTACCGATTTCAGAAAAAGAGGCCTTAATAATCTCATAATCTCATCATTAATAATCTCATCAAGAAGGAATGACATCAAGTGAAGAGGCAGTTTTCTTCATCTTATTGACCAGATCACAGAGTTCTCTCAAAGAAACAGTTTGAAAACAAGAAAAGGAAGCCGGACTTGCCAGCGAAAACAGTGACAGATCTGATGAGTGCAAGGTAAAAGAGGATCGAATAGCTAACACTTTATCTGAAAAAAAAAGTAAACATTTTTCACAGAGTTCAGTTGAGGGTTCCACATGAAACTGACAACCTGGATTTATTATTGAATTAATCGTGGAGAACAGAATTTTAGGTCTATGAGAGTGCTTCTTAATCAAATCTGAAAAATACTTAGACCTAGCTGATGTTGCAGCTTTCTGAAAGTTAAGCAAACAATCTTTGAAAAACTCACGAGACACAGTCAACGAATCCTGTTTCCATTTCCTCTCCGCTTGACGACATGCCCGCCTGAGAGAGCGAGCATTATCGTCAAGCCAGTAATAAGATTTCTGTCTGGGTGACTTTAACTTAAAAGGTGCAATAGCATCTAAAATATTAGAACAAGATGTATAAAGAAGAGAAGTCAGTTCATCAGGCCCAATGGAAGACTCAACAGCATTCAAAATAAATCCTTCAACAGCGTTAGCATGATAGATTTCACTAAACTGAGGAGAAATAGATGAATTAATACAACGAGAGTAACGGCCCAGACGTTTTTCCATAACTGCAGAATTCTCAGCATGGACATTAAAAACAATAGGGCAGTGATCAGAGAAGGAAACATCTTCTATGGTTACATCTTCTACAGCAACACCATTTGACAAAATAATGTTCATGGGTATGAGTTGCTCCATTTATTCATCTTCTACCACTTATCCGAACTACCTCGGGTCACGGGGAGCCTGTGCCTATCTCAGGCGTCATCGGGCATCAAGGCAGGATACACCCTGGACGGAGTGCCAACCCATCACAGGGCACACACACACACACACACACACACTCTCATTCACTCACACAATCACACACTACAGACAATTTTCCAGAGATGCCAATCAACCTACCATGCATGTCTTTGGACCGGGGGAGGAAACCGGAGTACCCGGAGGAAACCCCCGTGCTCCATTTATATGTTGCATAAAACCAAAAGATTCCAAAATATTACCAAATTCACTGACCAAAGGTCGACCTGGGCAGCACACATGTATATTAAAATCACCCAATAATAACAGCTGATTATATGATGGCATGATAAGAGTTACAAATTCACAAAGCTCTCGTATAAATGCACTTTCAACATTAGATGGCCTATAAATAAGCGCACAGAACACTGCAGTGGAATCAAACTCAAGCACAATTCATTGTAACTCAGATGATACATACTGTAACTCCCAACAGAAACGGGACGTATGTTAAGGGTTTGTTTAAAAACCATGGCAACCCCACCACCCTTGCCAGTACATCGTGGTGTACTAATAAAACAACAGCCCAGCGGACACAGTTCTTCAAAAACTGACGACTCACCGGCAGAAGCTCACGTCTCCGTCAGGAAAAGGATATCCAAGTTCCGTCCAGTATAAAAGTCATTTAAAATATAAGTCTTGTTGCACACAGACCTAGCATTGACTAAGGCCATGTTAAGGTGAGACTGTAGTTCCGGGTTCCGATCCAGAAGATTTAAACGTTCCAGTCCTCTCCGGCTAAGTCGTAAACGGGGCAAAGCGGAGGTAGAAGAATCACCGAAAACTGGAAGATGAAAAGCATATAAATAATCCCAGATTAATCCCCTCCAAAAATGAGGTATCCAGGGAAAGCTGGGTTGAGAATTTTAAGGTGGAAGCAATCGCCCGTCTAATTCTCACTCGAACACCACCACGACAACCTCTCTTTTATAAATAAAAAAAAATAACTAAAATATTTTATAAATCCACTGAGCTGAAACAATTCAGAGCCACAAACACATTCTGATTAAATTTCAATTCAAATTTATTTGCATAACACTTTTAACATGGACATTGTCCGAAAGCAGCTTTACAGAACATAAGAAACATAATACAAAAAATATAATATACAAAAATTAATATTAGACCTACATTTAAATGTATATGTATTTATCCCCAATGAACAAGTCTGAGGTGACTCAGGTGACTGTGGGGAGGAAAAACTCCCTTAGATGGTAAAGGAAGAAACCTTGAGAGGAACCAGACTCAAAGGGGAACCTCATCCTCATCTGGGTGACACTGGGGGTGTGATTATAAATATACAGTCTGATAAATGTTGTAGTGATGAGGAAGTTGTTGTCCTCAAACACCACATGAAGTCATCTCTTAGTATGTCCGAATATTTCATGAAGCAGAGACCAACTGGAGCTGGTAGATCTCTAGGATGTCTCAGGATCCTCACATGATTAGTCTAATCTCAGTGAAGGTCCAAAATCTTCATGACACGGAACAAAACTTGAGCTGTTACAATCTCTGGCTGCCTCGGGATGGGTAGAAAAATAGAAGCAGCTGAGAGGAATTAGCTTAGCTGCTCTTCATAATATTAGCAAGCACTAGATGGTAATTTGCATTTGATCAGATGTATTATCTTTTAGATTATGGGATGCATTATGTGTACGCCTGACTAAAGCGATACACTGGTGTGAAAAAGTGTTGGCCCCTTCCTGATTTTTTATTTTTTTGCGCGTCAAGTCAAGAAGCTTTTATTGTCATTACAACCATATATAGCTGTTACAGTACACAGCAACCTGGTGTACACAGTGCAGGACAAGACAAACAAGACAGACAAGACAGTACAGACAAAAAAATTACAAGACAATACACAAAAGACAATAAACATAAACAGTGGTTTATTTTTGTGCAAAACAGCAAACGACTGAAATGTGAGACAGAAAGTGCAAAGAGCAAAAAACAGTGTTACTTTAAAGTATGGTCATACTTTCTTGTCCTAGTGAGAACTCTGGCAGCTGCATTTTGGACTAACTGTAGCCTATTTATTAAAGATACAGGACAACTCTAAAATACAAACCTCCAGTGTGTGTGTGTGTGTGTGTGTGTGTGTGTGTGTGTGTGTGTGTGTGTGTGTGTGTCAGAGACACTACTGAAGCTGTTGTTATGGACATTCAAAATATACTGTTTACTTTTACTCAGTAAAGATCAAAACGATCTACAGAATGATCTGCTTTAGTTATCTGTTTTCCATGGAGTTGAGGGTGATGGGTGAAGGTGACACATACACACACACACACACACACACACTTCAGGGAAGGAGTTTATCAGTAATATATGACGTGATTGAGTGGGCGGAGCTTTCCCACTGTGTTGATTTTGTAGTTGTGTTGATTTTATCGTTAGCTGTAAATCATTATAAAACAACACTAACATCTTTATTTATTTTCAGTGTGTAATATACTTGTGTGAGTGAAACATTTCTCTAAAGCAGTGTGTTAATGATGTGTGTTTCCTCCTGAGGACCAGAGTGACGTGGACTTCAGTATTCAGTGATCCATTCAGCCCTTTAATATCATTACAGTATAGTAACTTGCTGAATCAGCAGTGTGTGTGTGTGTGTGTTTATTTCCTCCTGGGAACTAACCCTAACCCTCCTGGGAAATAAACACTGTCTAAAAACGATGTGCTTGTTTTGGGGAGAAAATGTTCTCAGTTGCATCATTAAAAATACTTTAATACACAAACTTTAACTCCTCCAAATATTTTTTGGACTTTGTATCTAATTTTAAACTTAACTGCAGTCAGTGAATCAGAGACACGGCTAAATCTCCTGCAATATTCATCATGTGCAAACTTAACGCCTTTAACATCTTTTTATCTTTAACCATCTATCTATCTATCTATCTATCTATCTAACTATCTATACTTCTTTAATGAGAGCCGTTTTCTCTTCACTTTGTTGTTTGCGGAGCTGAAGCTCTAAAGCGTCTCCATCTGTAGGTCTGATCCACTCACTCGCTCTCAGTAAAGACACAGACAAGTGAAAATCCCAGAGATTTGTCTGGATTACAGCTGATTTCTGATGTGTGGATCAGTCTGAGCTCATCACAGATGGCAGACGCAGAGCAGGTCGAACTCAGTGGATCTTTGACCAAAAGCAAAAAGGTGTTAAACTGCACTCAAAGTCCTCTGAGCTCTTAAAGTGGATGTGTGCGATTTTCAGTGTTAATGAAAATGTTCAAAATTCTGATGCTATGTGAGAAAAACTTCAGGACACGATGATGAAGTTTTACTGCAAACATAAGACATCTTAGTAAAATGTAAAGTCTGAACTCTAATCAATCGTATCTCTATTTCTCATGATAATAATCCAAATCTATAATAAAACCTTTCTAGACAAATTTGACTTTTTTTTAGCTTTAGTTACTTTTGTCTTATTAACATTAACATTAACATTTAACATTAACAATTTCTTTCTAGAAATTAGCTTTTTAAATAAACAAAATAACAGTTAAGAAAGTGGTTTAATCTCAGATTTGGTTTATTGTAAGATTATAATTAAAAAAAAGATGTCATTATTATAAATATTACATTTCTGAACAAACGTTAACGTGATGTTTCACTGAGTCTCAGCACCGTCGTCTCAGCCACATTTTATAACACATTTCAGTTACTGAACAAAAAACACAATGTTTCACTTCAGGTTCCTCAGAGTTCTTCACTCTGGATCTGCAGGAGCTTCACTTCACTTCATCAGCGTCAGGTTCAGTGTTTATCAGTTAAAGTTACTATAAGTGCAGAAAGTATAACAGGTCACATCTAAAACTCTTCAGGTTTCTCTAGTCGTCCTTCTGAATGAATCCTTATAGGTTCTACGACTATAGCAGTGAGTTTAGAAAGGCTTCTAAAAAGAACCAGAGGCCTGTGATTTTAACCATGATATGAATATAAAAATGTATCATTAATTTGCTGATTAATTTCACATAGAATCTTTAAATCACTTGTCATGCAGAGCACCCTGGGATCCACTCGCCCTGGGATCCACCGGCCCTGGGATCCGCTCACCCTGGGATCCACCGGCCCTGGGATCCGCTTGACTTGGGATCCACCGGCCCTGGGATCCGCTTGCCCTGGGATCCACCGGCCCTGGGATCCGCTTGCCCTGGGATCCACCGGCCCTGGGATCCGCTCACCCTGGGATCCGCTTGACTTGGGATCCTGTCTGTAGTCTTTTACTGGAAATAAAAATCTGAAGCTCAGATCAGTGTGAAACCAGGCGCGTTAAAATCAGCTTTAAACTTTACTATCAAAAAGAAACAAAAGCATCAGATAATAATCTAAAGTGCACTTATATAAATTTATATACACTAGTTAATTATTATAATAAATGATTTAATCAGAATAACAATCGGAAAGTGAAGATTACAAATGTGCAGGACTTTATAAAAAGTGTATTATTGTCTCTTTATTGTAAACTGCTTCATCATCTGACATTTTCTTTAATAAACCACAGAAAACTTCCTCACATCAGGACCATCACAGACACACACACACACACACACACACACACACCTGAACTTCCTATAAAACACCTTCCAGTTTTCCATCACGTTCTTGGCTCTGATTCTCACACTGATTCTCATTCAAGTTCAAAAAAGTGTAAAATGTCAGCAGACGGTGTGTTAATCCTGTCAGTGCTAATTAGCTGAAAAATGAAGACACAATGTGGTGATGAATCTTAAACGAGCAGCTCAGACCTTCAGACGAGGACACGGGGCTGTTAATGAACTACACCAAAGTGTTTCTAATTGACTCGGGAAATGAAGAGATAAAATGAGCTCCGTCCCAAACGCTGTGTGTGACAGCAGTGTCCTTCATTCACACTAACAGGAACCTGAAAGAGTGAGAGACGCCATTAACCTTCCCATAATCCACTGCTGACTGGGGAGTGCGGCTTGTTAGTGTAAAAGAATTACGTTAAAAGTTTAAGACTTGAAATAAAGTTAGCATTAAAATGTGAATGATTAACTTCATAAAGGAGTTTAAATTTCTATAGAACAGATAATTCACTTCAGAGTCACAGAAACAACACAAGACTGAGCTGCAGTTTTAACACTAAACACAACCCAATCTTCAGATTTGAAACTTTCTTCACTATAAATATTTAGATTTTAATAAGTTAATAAACTGTAGATTTAATTCGTCTCAGCTACAAGAAGCAAACAAATGAAGCATCAAGTTTCTCACCATCCTGAATTCATGCAGTTATGTTGATATTTAACCTTCTCATGTTCTCTCACACACACTCGCAGACACACACTCGCAGACACACACACACACTCACAGACACACACACACACACAAACACTCACACAATCTCACACACACTCACACAGACACACTCTCTCTCTCTCACACACACACACAGACACACACACATACACACACACACACACACACCTCCCCTGCAGTGATAATGGCCTGGGCTACGTAAAGTGATGGAGGTTAATGCAGGTCGATCTTGAGGGAGTTTTCTCTTTGTTGGCAGCGTCACACTGAAAGTTATAATTAATCAACGGGCTCAAGGTGTAATGAGGTTTTAGCAGAACTTTAATTCCTGTTGATTAATTTGCAGTGGATTAAACAGCAACGTGTCTCATACAAGGTGAAGCAGAAAGCCAAGAAACTGAACACCCCTCATTCCCAAACCACCATGTGCTCAGTGACCCACAACTGTACTAGAACACCACACCTACACTAGAACACCACACCTACACTAGAACACCACACCTGCACTAGAACACCACACCTGCACTAGAACAACACACCTGCACTAGAACACCACACCTGCACTAGAACACCACACCTACACTAGAACACCACAACACAACTGCTATAACCGTCAGTGTCTCATCACCTTCTCATCATCAAAACCAAACACATCTCTCACCAAACTTAAACTTTCCAATAACACTTTAGTGACATCACCTTACTGTCCAGTTTAGAAAATAAAACTTCAACAAAATGAAACTAATTAAACTCTGTGATGAATTTAAACAGAACTGAGACACTAAAGTTCTAAATGGTCACACGCTAGCAGATAATTATATCTAAAATTAAATAAAAGCCTAGAGTTCAATACAGACTTCAGGAAGTTTGTGGGATAAATAAGCAGAGTTTGTGGGCGGAGTTTGTCTCTGAGCACTTGTCAGTTTCAGTACAGGAAGGTCCCAAAGCTGCCCATGCCATTACGCCGGAACTGATTCCCCTCGATGGAGACGAACATGTCCTGACTCAGAAGATTCTCGTCGGCCCTCAGGGTTCCTACGTCCTGCACACGGTTCCTCTGAGCACGACGCTTCGTCACCGAAGTGGCCAGGAGCTCACGCATGATGACATCATTTCCTGCGATGAATTCAGGAGGAATGACTTCATCTGGATGTTCTTCCTCTGACACAGGAGCTTCACATGCTGACTCCACCTCTGCTTCCACAGCCCCACCTTCTGATTGTATGACTCCACCCTGTTCCATTGTGGCCCCACATTCTGATTGTGTGTTTCCATCCTTTGATGTTGCCCCAACCCCTGTCTGTGTCTCTCCACCCTCCAACATTGTAGCCCCGCCTCTGTTCGGTGTGTCTCCACCCTCCAATGGTGTAGCCCCGCCTCCAGTAGGTGTGACTCCACCCTCTGGTGTTGTAGCCCCGCCTCCTGTATGTGTGACTCCACCCTCTGGTGTTGTGGGCCCACTTCCTGTATGTGTGACTTCACACTCTTGTGTTGTGGCCCTGCCTCCTGTATATGTGACTCCACCCTCTGGTGTTGTGGCCCCACCTCCTGATTGCTCCTCCTCCTTTTCAGCTTCTGCAACAGCTACAAAGAATTAGATTTTTAATTCTCTTTATTTCCACTGCTAGATTATGAGCTATTAAATATTGTATGTAAAATAACTATAATTTCATAAATAAATGACCAAATAAACAGACAAACCCACACACACACACACACACACTATAACTCACAATATAATGTGGAATAAACAGAAACATTAAACACACCATGGAGCATGAATAAGAATAATATCTGAAATTTATGTTAATAAAAATCCTTACATTATTAAATATTCATAAATTAACAAAATTCCTGTCTCACAAAATGTTATAAAAGTTAAACCTACAGTCTCTGGTCTCTGCCCCATGGAGCCTTGTTATATGTGTAACTGTGTTTAAAGGTAACGAGTCTAATTAAAACGCTGCTGTGAGTCGAATGTGATTAGAAAAGAAAGAGTGAGATTAACGACATGAAAACCACAGACTCATCTTTCAGCTTATTAATCACACAAACTGAAACCGAGGGATAGGGTATGTGTGTGTGTGTGTGTGTGTGTGTGTGCGTGGGGTAGTTTGTTACCTGTGCGGTCTTCAGGCTTTACTAGAATTACTCCATAACCTGCATTATTGTGGATCACATTATTCACCATTGTGATCTGAGGAGGAATGTCCAACTCATCTGCAAAATCCTACACACACACACACACACACACACACACACACACACACACACACACACAATAATCCAGGGTCTGTGGAGTAAAATGTCTAACCCGCCCCCACTTTTACTGTACTGCTGTCATTGCCCCCTCACCTTAATCAGGACTCCCTCCTTACAATGATGGATACCGTTTCCCACCAGACTGCACACACTCCCTGGATAAATCTCTACACCGGCTCCCTACACACACACACACACACACACACACACACACACACACACACACACACACACACACACACACACACACACACACACACAGATATGCATGTCTACACACAGTGCTATAACAGTGAAGAATATTACTCTCACTCACTCACTCACACGCGCGCTCTCACTCACTCACACGCGCGCTCTCACTCACACACACGCGCGCCCTCACTCACACGCACGCGCGCCCTCACTCACACGCACGCGCGCCCTCACTCACACGCACGCGCGCCCTCACTCACACGCACGCGCGCCCTCACTCACACGCACGCGCGCTCTCACTCACACGCACACGCGCTCTCACTCACACGTACACACGCTCTCACTCACACGCACACACGCTCTCACTCACACGCACACACGCTCTCACTCACACGCACACACACGCTCTCACTCACACGCACACACACGCTCTCACTCACACGCACACACACACACACACACACGCTCTCACACACACACACACGCTCTCACACACACACACACGCTCTCACTCACACACACGCTCTCACTCACACACACGCTCTCACTCACACACACGCTCTCACTCACACACACGCTCTCACTCACACACACGCTCTCACTCACACACACGCTCTCACTCACACACACGCTCTCACTCACACACACGCTCTCACTCACACACACGCTCTCACTCACACACACGCTCT
>NC_083482.1:17820404-17860404 GCF_030014155.1 Tachysurus vachellii | reverse complement strand
GAGAGAGAGAGAGAGAGAGAGAGAGAGAGAGAGAGTGATGCAGCACACAGACAGAGAGAGAGAGAGAGAGAGAGAGAGAGAGAGAGAGAGAGAGAGACAGAGTGATGCAGCACACAGAGAGAGAGAGAGAGAGAGAGAGAGAGAGAGAGAGAGTGATGCAGCACACAGACAGAGAGAGAGAGAGAGAGAGAGAGAGAGAGAGTGATGCAGCACACAGACAGAGAGAGAGAGAGAGAGAGAGAGAGAGAGACAGAGTGATGCAGCACACACAGAGAGAGAGAGAGAGAGAGAGAGAGAGAGAGTGATGCAGCACACAGACAGAGAGAGAGAGAGAGAGAGAGAGAGAGAGAGTGATGCAGCACACAGAGAGAGAGAGAGAGAGAGAGAGAGAGAGAGAGAGAGAGAGAGAGAGAGAGAGAGTGATGCAGCACACAGACAGAGAGAGAGAGAGAGAGAGAGAGAGAGAGAGAGAGAGAGAGAGAGAGAGAGAGAGAGAGAGAGAGAGTGATGCAGCACACAGACAGAGAGAGAGAGAGAGAGAGAGAGAGAGAGAGAGAGAGAGAGAGAGAGAGAGAGAGAGAGAGTGATGCAGCACACAGACAGAGAGAGAGAGAGAGAGAGAGAGTGATGCAGCACACAGATGGAGTAAACAAAAACAGGGTTAAAATTAATATTTACACAAAGAAAAGTTCTATGGACACAAACATGGACCAATACAAAAAACCAACCAATCAGAGACAAGAGAACCATGAAGAAGGAGGGGCCTAAGTTATCTTCTACAGGCAGATGCACTGATGGGGTTAAAGGTGTCTCAGGTTTCGTACCTGTAGCTCGAACTCTTTCCCTGAGTACAGAGGGAGGAGTTTATCCATCATCAGGTTGTTGAGAGACAGAACGCTGGTGGAGGACGAGACCACATGGACCACACGGCCTCCACCGGGACGCTCACCTTTAGGACGACACGAATGCTGACCACAATTCATCCTGTAACCCAGCACATACCTGTGAACACACACACACACACACACACACACACACAGTATGAGTGCACTACAGTAGGAGTCCATGTTTTCAAACACACTAACCTTCACAGAGACAGACACACACACGCACAGAGACAGACACACACACACAATCACGCACACACACGCACAGACAGACACATGCAGACACATGCAGACACACGCAGACACACGCAGACACAGACAGACACAGACAGACACAGACAGACACAGACAGACACACACACCTGAGCAGTGGGTTCTCGATGATGCGCAGTCTGCGTTTGAGCATCTCCATGTGCTCGTACATGCGCAGTCCCTCCACCATGGACACGTTGTCCAGCTCTGAGTCCGAGTCACTGCTCAAGACGTTCCTCAGGCTGGAGAACTCCTTAAAGGTGTGTGTGCAGCGCTGCAGAAGTGTGTGGTACTCCTCCACCAGACCGGAAGGGACACGGTCCTCCAGGATGTCATAATATCTGCAGTACACACACACATACACACACGCACACACACACACATACAGAAACAATAGAGAGGCTGAAAATGAGGGAAAACTGTAAGTAAAGAAAAAAAAAGTAGGAACAAACTACAAGTGTACACTCTCTTTAGTGACCTTCAATATTTTATTCACTTGACTCTGTTTCTGCTTTATGTTGGTATGTGAGAGAGTAATGTTAAAGAATTAACATGTGCACACTGCCACCTGCTGGCCAGAGCAGAGGGTACAGTGGTGTCACTCAAAGAGAGACAGACAATTAAGACAGTCAGAGAGAGAGAGAGAGAGAGAGAGAGAGAGAGAGAGAGAGAGAGAGAGAGCGCGAGTGAGAGAGAGAGAGAGAGAGAGAGAGGGAGAGAGAGACAGAGAGAGAGAGAGGGAGAGAGAGAGAGAGACAGAGAGAGAGAGAGAGAGAGGGAGAGAGAGAGAGAGAGGGAGGGAGAGAGAGAGAGGGAGAGAGAGAGAGCGAGGGAGAGAGCGAGGGAGAGAGAGAGAGAGAGAGAGAGAGAGAAACACATCCTCACAGTCGGAGTCGGGGTTCTACGCAGCGCACAAAGTAATCAAACTCATCATCTTCATCTTCCTCATCCCACTTCCTCCAGATGTTTTTGTAAAAAAACCTACAGAGACACAGGGACAAAGTGCTCAGTGTTCACTACAGAGTGTACTGTAGCACGATGGTGAAAGGAACACAGCCCAAATAACAGCTGTGATGAACACAGATAAGTCATGTGATACATTAATCACATGTATATGTATCGCACACACACACACACACGCACACACACACACACATGCACACGCACAATTCCATGTCACATGAAGCCAATTTAATAAAAAAGACGTGTGTTTGAGAAGTGAAGCTGAATCCTGAATGAGACACAGCACAGTTCATTAATGCTTAGAACATTCTGAATGTATGTGTGTGTGTGTGTGTGTGTGTGTGTGTGTGTGTGTGTGTGTGTGTGTGTGTGTGTGTAAGAGAGAGAGAGAACCTCAGGTGTTCCAGAGCAAGTGCTGTTTGGTCGAAGTCTCCAGACGAGTCGTACACCACACTGAGCTCCTGCAGTGGAACTTTGTTCATCGTGGCTTCCAGTAAAGTTCTCATGGAGTCCTCACTGAGCTCACAACCTCGAGCCTCACACTGCAGTGGAAGAACCACCTCCACCTCCGCTCTTAAATCCTTATAGTCTACATCCAACACCTGCACACACGCACACGCACACACACACACACACACATATAGATCAATAACACACATCAGTAAAGCAGGTTTTATGTGTGTGGCAGTAGGGAGCAGTCGGGGGAGTGGGGGCAGTAGGGGGCAGTGGGGTGTGTTTCCTGCTACATTGATGTGTTAACATGACAAGATGCACACAGGAACTTTAATCCAAACACCTCATAACATCCTCACACCTCTGTCATGTCTGTGCTGCATCTCTTACCTCCACCAACACGTCAAACACATCAGTGTGCCACAGCGCCCTCCAGTCACACGGCTCCACCACCTTCTCCAGATAATCAGCAGTGAAAGCTTTCACCTCTGACGGCTTACAGTCACCTACCACACACACATCAGAGCTGTTATACACACAGACACACACACACACACACAAACACACAGGCTCTGATTAGAGATGAGATTTTACCCAGCATGTAGTCCTGATATGCTTTAAACCTCTCGTAGAACACCAGGTGGTTGGTCTGGAACAGCGCAGGTAATTCTCCACTCCCGAGCGGCTCGGTCGGCTGCAGGTGAAGAGAGGACTGAGCACCGATAGAGAGGTGATCTGTACCACTGTCATCATCATCATCATCTTCCTCCTCCTCATCACCATCATCATGAGGATCCTCTTCATCAGGAAACAGCTCTATAATACAACATGGATGAAGTAAGCATACAGGAAGTGGAACAGAAATATAACCACTTAGATCTTTATTGTTATTTATTTGTAATTATTTCATTCCCTGCTTTAACATCCTTTTAACATCTTCACAGCTCACAAACTTCAACCGTTCAAATATTATTTCTATTTTAGTTGTACAGAACTTTGAACTCCACATGTATGAAGTGCTGAATAATGTGAACACACTCCACAAAACACCATCATCATCATCACTATTATTATGTAATCATTTGTCATTAGTGAATAACGCGTTAGCGCGTTGGCCATCTAATGCTCATGAAATAATCTTTTATTCATACAAGTGAGAAATTCTTCTTTTTTGTGTTTAATAGTAATATAATACTAATAACATTAATAATAATATTTATAACAATAATAATAATAATAACTATATTTATAATAATAACAATAATAATAATAATAACAAACTATATTTTTAATAATAATAATAATAATAATAATAACTATATTTATAATAATAACAAACTATATTTTTAATAATAATAATAATAACAACTAATAACAATATTAATAATAATAACAATAATAATAACTATATTTATATTAATAACAAAAACAACAACAATAATAATAATAATAATGATAATAACAATAATAATAACAATAATAGTAATAATAACGATAATAATAATAATAATAATGATAATAATAATAACAATAATTATAATAATAATAATAATAACAACAACAACAATAACAATAATAATAACAACAACAATAATAATAATAACAATAATAATAACAACAACAACAATAATAATAACAATAATAATAATAATAACAACAACAACAATAATAATAATACTAATAACAACAACAACAATAATAATAACAATAATAATAACAACAACAACAACAACAACAACAACAATAATAACAATAATAATAACAACAACAACAATAATAATAATAATAATAATAACAATAATAATAATAATAATAATAATTAAACCTTTAACGCTTCTCTTCACCACACACTCAGACGCCTCTCCCACTGTTTGCTTTACACCGTCTCCCATTTGTAGCTGTGAGATTAAACAGTTTGACTATAAAGAGATAAATAAGAGACTGTATAGAGATAAAGAGATAAAGAGATAAATAAAGAGATAAAAGTATAAAAGTATAAAAACAGAAGTTTAAACGGAACTCAGCGGAAATTAAAGTCGTTACTCTTCGGCTCGGATTTTCAAAACTTCCCCGAGCGCAAAGCTGACCAATAGAAAACTACTTCCGGTTTCCCTCGGGGTGGGGCAGTAAAAAGGTGGAGGACGTCACTGCTGAAATATAATTACATCTTATATATTTGTGTTGTTTTATTAAAACATGTGATTATATTCTAATAACAAGGTTCAATTAATTAAGAGTTAAAAAAGTGTATAACGTGCATCTGCATCCTGTGATCCTATTGGCTGTCGGGTGAACCGGTCTGTCAATATCAGCCAACCGGGGCGCAGGAGGTGGGACTTAAAGTGATTAAAGTATTTAACCGGAAGAGAAAAGCACGTGTTGTAAATCTGCGGTACTGTTTGTTGTGATTATTTTATTTACCTTTTTTCCTGCGTGTGAAAGAAATAAGCGGAAATGGAAAGTAAGTAAACAGCTTTAAGAAATGACCTGGCTGTTAATCTGAAGGAACCCTGTGTTTATTCCACCTTTATTTCTCTACAGATTTGGTGTTGTTTAGACTTCAGCATGAAGAAAGTAAACTGCTGGGAGTTCAGGTGACTGGGGGAGGGGGACTGGGGGGAGGGGGGCACTGAGATGTGTGACTGTAATGTTCAATTAAATGTCCGTGGGTCTGTGTCTGGGGTGTGTTGTCTGTGTGGGGGGGGGGTGTGTCTGGGGGGGTGTGTTGTCTGTGTGGGGGGTGTGCATGTGGTGTTTACAGTCCCAGCATGGGGAAACTGCTGAGAAGTTCACCAGGGCCTTCCTGAAGAGCAGCGCTCCTCGACTGAGCTGTAGGGAAGCAGAAGACGCCCTGCAGCGTAAAGCTGTGATGCTGCACTACGCACGAGAGAAGAAGAAGAGAGGAACAAAGACAAAGGCTAAAGGACTTAACGCTAAAGAGAGGAGAGCACTGAGAGTGTTTAAGCTGAAACCTGAGCACCAGAAGTGTGTCATCACTTCATCATTACAGTCCTCACTATCACACACCTTCTTTACCTTCAATGCAGTTGCAACGCACCTGTAATGCAGTGTTTCACACACAGGTATGATCTGTTCCTGCCGCTGCATGGTCTGTGGAAGCAGTACATCACTGAGCTGTGTAACGGCCTCAGACCCGACAAGTGAGGAGCAGACGACATGATACATGCTGAACTGTTCTACTATTACACTTGTCTACAGTGTGTGTGTGTGTGTGTGTGTGTGTGTGTGTGTGTGTGTGTGAGACAGTAACCCTCAGGTGATGCAGCAGAAACTCCTGAAGGCAGATTTTCATGGTGCTGTTCTAACAGGTCAGGAGTGTGTGGGTTCCTCAGAGGTTCTGTAGATTACTTTACAAGTCTTTTTAATTTTATTCAAAAGATTTTACTAATGTGCTTTTTACAGGAGAAATGTTCTAAGCTTCATATGGAAACTTTTTAAGAGTGAAAACCCTTTTGAGAACCTTTTCCTGTGCTAGAGCTTCCTAAGAGCTCTGTTCCTGTACCTGTCTGTGTTTACACTCCTCTAATTTGTGTGTGTGTGTGTGTGTGTGTGTGTGTGTGTGTGTGTGTAGTTGTGCGCTCTAAATGCCCCTCATATGTGGGCTCCACAGGGATCCTGGTGCAGGAGCTGAAACATGTGTTTAAGATCATCACGAAGGAGAACAGACTGAAAGGTGAGATTTTAATAATTTTTATTTGTTTATTTATTTCTGTTTTGTCACCATTTCATTGATCGTGTGTGTGTCCGTGTGTGTGTGCGCGCAGTAATTCCTAAGAGGAACAGTGTGTTCAGTGTGGACATGGGAGATTTTGTCACTCTCATTTACGGCAGCAAGTTCGAGTTTCGTTCCAGTGAGAGATCAGCAAAAAAATTCAAGACCAGAGGCACCATTGACCTGTAAAGAAGCTCCTGACCATCACAGTGGGCTCTGGAGGGGGAACCCACTGGGGAACTCGCTCTGGAATTCTTCATCATGGTCCTTTAGACCCTGGAAGAAATTTGTTTGTGACTCTGAGACACAGTTTAGTTATTTATTCTCTGTGCTGTAATTTATCAGGTTGTTTAGAAATGCAGAAGTTCTAATATCCTCCTCTTCATGTTCGCTCTCTCAGGATGTAAAGAAACAAAACATTTACAGATCATTTATTCAGATGTTGTAGAAGATGTTGTGTGTCTGTGTAAATGGTTTACATTTCAGATCTCCATCTCACGTGACTGTAATAATTCTGCTGCTTTTCTCTGCTGATCTGTTTACAGATGTAAATAAACTGTCCATTTACATTCCTGCTGCTCGTCTGAGTTTCTGTGTTTGAGCTGTTCGGCGTCTCTCAGGTTTTTCTGGAATTCGGGGGGGCAAGGGGGGCCTGGAGATGTCACTCCTTACTTGAGAGCCCTGCAACTGTACTCTCTCTCTCACACACACACACACACACACACACACACACTACCATATACTCTCGCACACCACTACTCTCACATGCTCACACACACACTATCATACCGACGCACGCATACAATCTCATGTTCACGCACACACACACTGTACCCTCGCACACATACAACTCTAATCTCACACACACAGATGTTGTTACAGAATGTGTGTATGAAAGTATGTATTAGGGTCTAAATGGCCTCTCATATGTTACTCTTCTTTCGTCCTGTCCACATGGATTTACTTCATTCCCAGCTCTCCCTTTTATTTCAATGTTACACACACACACACACACACACACACACACACACAGCAGGATCTTCTCCACAATCATAATGAAACGGCATTGTTTCTCTTCTCTGCTCTAACATTAACACAGGTTAAGTTTCACTTTCATTTATTTAGTTCCACACAAACACACACATACACACACACACACACACACAAACACGTTTTTTTCTTCATGCTCTGCACTTCTGTTGTCTGTATGTTAGGTGTAACAGGAAACAGACGTCAGTGCTGAATGTTGTACATGTAAAAGAAATGCAAACGATCCGGAAAGAGCAAGAAATACAGGCGGACTGAACTATTATAAACACACACGCACGCGCACAAACACACTCACACACACGCATGCACGCACACACACACACACACACACGTACGCACGGAAACACCGGCTGTTTACTTTCACTTAGACAGTTCTTCATTTCTGCAATCAGGTATATTACTCTTTATTAATATAATAATAATAATAATAATAATAATAAAACTTTGTGAGCTGTTTTCTGTGACACTGAAACCGTTTTGTTAACTTTCTGTGTGAGTTGTGTAACGTGTTGTGATTCTGTAGAAGATTATATTTATATTGTGAACAGATCAGAAATCAAATTAAACTTTAAATATCTTTAAATGTAGAATTTTAGCGTTTTAGACTTTTCAGTTTGATTTTAATCTGCATTTAATTAAAGAGAAAAAGTCCTGTGTGTGTTTATGTATGTGTGTGTTTGGGTGTGTATATGTATGTTTGTGTGTGAGTGTGTTTGTGTGAGTGTGTGTATATATGTATGTTTGTGTGTATATGTGTGTGTGTATTTATGTATGTGTGTCTTTGTGTGTATATGTTTATTTGTGTGTGTATATATGTATGTGTGTATGTATGTGAGTGTTTATATATATTAATGTATGTGTGTTTGTTTGAGTGTATATGTATGTACAGTATGTGTGTGTGTGTGTGTTTATGTATGTGTTTGTATATATGTGTGTGTTTATATGTGTGTTTGTGTCTGTGTGTGTATATGTATGAGTGTGTGTGTTTGTATATGTGTGTGTTTATTTATGTTTGTGTGAGTGTGTGTGTTAATGTATGTGTGTGTGTTTGTATATGTGTGTGTGTTTATGCTTGTGTGAGTTTGTGTGTATATGTGTGTGTGTTTATGTTTGTGTGTATATGTGTGTGTGTTTATGTTTGTGTGTATATGTGTGTGTGTTTATGTAATTAGAGATGTAAATATGTAATTGTTGTGTAGTTCAGAGTGATGTAACTCGACACACTGAACACTGTGTTGGATTTAAAGTCGTCTCCTCATCATCATCGTCACACTCCTTCATTATTTAACTCCAGACAGAAGTACAATGGAGCAGAAGATAAACGATGTTGTGCAGATGTGCTGTGAGGTCTCAGCGAGCTGGGAGATGAAGGCTGCAGTGAAAGGTTCTCTGAAAGGAGGAGCGATGGCTGGAGGGAGCGCTGTGATGGGGGGCCTGCTGCTCGGACCGGCCGGAATCGCTGTCGGTAAAAACACTTTACTGTCTCAATTATTCTGTTCTGAAAGATTCTACTTTCAGTTTCATCATGATGGTTACAGGCGTGTTTCAGTCAGCCTCATGATGACGTGGAGCTCAGAAGATAACAAAGACTGTATAGTGTTTGTTTTTCTCCTCAGAGCAGTTACTGACTAATCCCTGTTTCACTTTGGTTTCTAAACTCATCCCAGCTGTCACAGTTACAGCTCCACCTGTCACCACACCTCAACATGTTCTGAGCTTCCCATGTATTAGTAGATGTGTTGCTCTGAAAACACAGTGATGTACACACACACACTCTCACACACACACACACACTCTCTCTCTCTCACACACACACACTCTCTCTCTCACACACACACAATGTATGTAATGTCTTAATTACTGTATAGCTGGCTGACACATTTACAGTCCTCTTTTTAACACTACACTACAACTATATAATCTACTAACCTTAACACACTTTTCTTCACTGTCTGAGTAAAATCTCCCTTTTTTCTGCTCTCAGGTGCAGCAGTCGGAGGTCTTCTGGGTGCCTGGATGACCAACGGTCAGTTTAAACCAGTTCCTCAGATCCTCATGGAGCTTCCAGCACAGGAGAAACAGAAGCTTTACTCTGAGATCAGTGTGATTCTGGGATCTCTGGACTGGACAGACGTCACTCAGCTGATGTTTATTGTTCGAGGAAATAACACACTGCTGCAGAGAGTCGAAGCTGGGATTCAGTCTTTCGTAAATAAAAGTCTAGGTGCTGAACTGAAATACGGAGACTAAGAGCAGAGACGTGAGAGCAGCACAGAACTCTCGATAAAATAGAATCTGTTTTTGAGTGAATATTTAATCATTAGATATTTCTGTAAAGCTGCTCTGTGATCCACTGTGTACAAATAAATTAATTAGATTCACCATTTACAAAGTGGGATTTATTTCGTAGTTGATTGACATCTCTCTCTCTTACACACACAAACACACACACACTCACACACACATGCGCTGAAGAGATCCATAGTAAAAGTGTGACTGAGATCAGAAGCCCATCACTGATACAGCAGTTTAGACACAAGCTTATTTAACAAACTCCTAATTTAGTTTAAGAAAATTTGTTCTTGTCTCTTCCGTTTGTAAGACTTGGCCTCCCGCTGGTGGACACTGAAGGTATGACACTCTTCACCTCATATCAGGTGTCTCCACTGAGGCGGTGCTGCGGGTTAAAAAAAGGTCAAGAAGCTTTTATTGTCATTTCAATCATATATATATACGTATATATATATATATATACACACACACATATCTGACACAGTACACAGTGATATGAGACGCTTCTCCAGGACCAAGAAGCTACATAAAAACACACAAAGCTACATAAAACATCACAGAAATAAGGACTTAAGTCTAGACAAATACTGTAAAGTGCAACAGTGTGAGACAAGGACAGTGCAAACAGACAAGACAATACACAAAATAAAGCTCACCAGTTTACTTACTGTATATATTAAAGTAGAACAAAGTAACTAGAACAAAGTAACTAGAACAAAGTAATTAGAACAAAGTAACTAGAACAAAGTAAAGGTATTCAAACTCATGTAGCAGCAGTTAGATGAGGTATTGAAAATGTGGTGTGTAAAATCAGCAACTGAGTAAGTGATTTGTACAGACCAGTGTAGTTCACAGTGTGTGTGTGTGTGTGTGTGTGTGTGTGTGTGTGTGTGTGTGTGTGTGTGTGTGTGTGTGTGTGTTAGATGTCTGAGTCTGATCTGAGAGGCAGGAGTTTTAAAATTCTTACAAAAGCTGGTGATTCCCCTTACAACAGCTTTTATCTTAGCTTCCGCTGCTATGCATCCTGTATATTTTGAGTGACAGATGTCTCTTCCAATCACAAGAAAGAATTCCATTTGCCTTCCTTTTCTTGTTTGTCTGATTTGTTATTAATTTTCGGATCTGTTCTGTTGTTCTGCACTTCTTGACCACCGTAATGTGGATGTCGAGGAGTCAGATTCCTTATGGAATCACAGAAGTAAAGGAAACACAAGCAGCAGTATTCACACACTCGCTGTGTATCTGATCTACATCAAGATTAAAAATCACATCCACTGGATGCAAAGCATCAGAGTTAAACATCCCATTTCATCAGAACAAACTATAAAATGTTTACACCATTATCATTATTGTTATGATCTGTGTCTCAAATCCAAAACTCTGACCTTAGATTAGAGTGGGATTATAAATCATTATAAACACCAGAGAGTGGGTTTATAAATCATTATAAACACTGAGAGTGGGATTATAAATCATTATAAACACCAGAGAGTGGGTTTATAAATCATTATAAACACCAGAGAGTGGGTTTATAAATCATTATAAACACTGAGAGTGGGATTATAAATCATTATAAACACTGAGAGTGGGATTATAAATCATTATAAACACTGAGAGTGGGATTATAAATCATTATAAACACCAGAGAGTGGGTTTATAAATCATTATAAACACTGAGGGTGGGTTTATAAATCATTATAAACACTGAGAGTGGGTTTATAAATCATTATAAACACTGAGAGTGGGATTATAAATCATTATAAACACCAGAGAGTGGGTTTATAAATCATTATAAACACTGAGGGTGGGTTTATAAATCATTATAAACACTGAGAGTGGGATTATAAATCATTATAAACACTGAGAGTGGGATTATAAATCATTATAAACACTGAGAGTGGGATTATTTATCATGAATCTGTGGATTGTCTAGAGAAAAAGAACAGTTGTGTAAACACTTTGATTGTGTAGTTGTGTAGAGCTTCATTTTAGTTCCAACATGAAGTCTGTGTTGATGTTATCATCTGATCACTGATGGAGATTTGAGAGAGAAACTGATCGTATCAGATAAGATAAGATAAGATAAACCTTTATTCGTCCCACAATGAGGGTATTTTCGATGGTCGATTTGAACAAAACCTCAACACGGAACAGCTTGTCTCTCTTGCCTGTCTTCAAAACATGAGAGCCCTGGTGTGTGTGTGTATGTGTGTGTGTGTATGTGTGTGTGTGTGTACTGAGTGACTGTGTGCTTAGATCATGTGAGGTTCTGGGGATGATGGAAATGTAGTTCTGTGCTGTAAATTGTTACCATTACAGCATTGTTTCTTATTGTAGTTTGTGTAGCAGAGCAGGAGTAAGATTCTGGGAAGTTTACACAGTAAGAGGAAGGAAAGCTGAAGCACACACGCACACAGAAGCACACACACACACAGAAGCACACACACACGCACACAGAAGCACACACACACACACAGAAGCACACACACAGAAGCACACACACACACACACACACACACAGAAGCACACACACACAGTAGCAGGGCTCTCAAGTTTTGAAGACAGGCGAGCATGACATCTCCAAACCCCCCCCCCCCCTCTATTAATATTTGTGTGTGTGTGTGTGTGTGTGAGAGAGAGAGAGAGAGAGAGAGAGAGAGATTATGACTAGTGTTTATTGTGTTTGTTCCCTTTTTAGACCCCTTTATCATGTGTAATGTTGCTCCCATATAAAACAGTTCAGCACAAGCCCAGACATTTTTAGGGACATGATTGAGGACAATGTCCCGTCCAGAGACAAACTGTTTGGTGTTGAGCTTTTGTTCAAACTGACCATCAAAAATACAATCACTAATGAATGTGTTTTTTTCATTGGTTGTTGTGTTAAATCTTACCCAGATACAATAGTGCTGTTTTCTGATTGGCTGTTGTGTAGCCTCTTGTTTTGGTTGGCTGATAAGTGTCAGGCTCGACTAAGAGCTCCAGGGGAGACGCGCTTGGTTCCTGCCCGGTTCCATAGAGACAGCGGTGCGGACTGATACATTTTGGGCGCTGCGGCTTATTAAATATATGATAAATAGTCAGTTTTTCTGTGTAAGAAATACTATGTGTGGTGGGAGCGTGACAAAAGACCGACATGAGTGACAAAATCCCACACACACTCACACACACACACACACACACACACACTCTCTCTCACACACACATACACACACACACACATACACACTCAGACACACACACTCAGACACAATCACACACAGACACAATCACACACACACACTCTCTCTTTCACACACACACACAAACACACATGCACACACACTCTCTCACACACATACACAGACACAATCACACTCACACACACACTCACTCTCTCACACACAAACACATGCACACACACTCACACACACCCAGACACAATCACACTCACACACACATACACACTCAGACACACATTCAGACACAATCACACACACTCACACACACACTCACACTCAAATATCTGAATCTTTACATGGTTTTAATCTCTCTGATTGTAATTCTACTCTAATTACTAAAATGACTAAACCTCACCTTTATGGCTTGTGTGTGTGTGTGTGTGTGTGTGTTTTCCCCCTTCATAGTAAACGTGTTTCCTGTGACTGTTTATTTGTGTTATAACATCATTGCACTTCTGTTTAGTCACTGATTTCTGTGTAAATGAGCTCCAGAGTTCACAATCTACGGAAACTCCTTTTATTAATTACACAACTTTACACAACAAACAGAGATACACACATTTATACAACATTAATACACATCTCACAAACACTCAGGGCCGTGTTCAGCAAACACTCCACATAAACACATCAAACACACACTCATAAATGTGTTGAAAGTTTCTATAAGGAGATACAGTGTGTGTGTGTGTGTGTGTGTGTGTGTGTGTGTGTTTCCTCCTCCCTCCAGATCTAATTTTCAGATTCTGAGAAGACACAGAAATCACAGAAATCCCCAACGAGCAGGAAAGATGAGTTTATCACACACACACACACACACACACACACACACACACTATAAAGAACACTGCGACAACTTCCTCATCAAACACACATCTCTCTCACACACACTCTCTATCTGACTGAAGACACACAGACTGAACACTCAGAGACTCTTCACCAATCCGGTAAAATAATTCATCATTACTGTATTTATCAGTTAAAGCTAAAGAATGTGTTAATGTTTGTAGATTTGTCTTAAACTGACTTTAGTTCCTACATCTTCTCTCTCTTGAAGCTCTAAACTTCACAACATTCCTCCAGATAATTAATAATACAGTTTGTATAATTCTCAAATTAACTTTATTTTAAGTTCCTTAATTTTAATGATAATTTTGGGTCTTTCTCAGTTCTAATATAAATTGTAATAAATTTGGTGGTGTTAGTGACCTTGACTTCACTGTTGACTTTAGTAATAACTTAAGAAGTTAGAGATATTATCAGCGTTAGAGTAATTATCTCCGGAGCTCCTTCCTGTTCTGCTGCATGCAAACACACACCCAAGTTAAGTACCGTATTTACACTGCAGCCTACTGATCATTTCCCTGAATCTTCTTCTACTTTGGTCTTTTCCCGTTACGGGTCACCACAGTGAATCATCTGTTTCCACCTAACTCTATCCTTTGAATCCTCTATTCTCACACCTTCATGTCCTCATTTAACACATCCATGTATCTGTCTTTTTGTCTTTTGTCTCACACAGTTTACACCAGGTTGCACAGATGCACTTGTGTAGCTCTGTCTTTGTTCTGTGTAGCTCCTTTGTCCTGGAGAAACGTTGTCTCATGTCACTGTGTACTGTGTCAGATATATATACGGTTGAAATGACAATAAAAGCTACTTGACTTGACTTGACTTGACTTCACTGTCTCCTCTTTGGCCTTCCTCTTGACCTCAGGAGTTTCCCCTGAGTGTTGTGGATTAATTCTCATCTGTCAGCTCACTGAAATCCTGTAGGCTGATTGTCTGGTGTATTAATTACACATCAGGTAAATGAGTTTCTGACTTCCTGCAGTCATGAGATAAGGAAAGCATGATTCACCTCCAGGTCACATGACCTCTGTCAACACACTCAAGTTCATCTGTGATCTGATTTCTTTTCCTGCAGACAGCTGTGATGGTGGACAATCAGCAGTTCATGATGGAGAACCGTGAGCGTATCCTTGCTGTCGAGAACTCCTTCGCGCCGGGTGGGAAGCCTCTCCTGGCTCCGGGTCGTTTCCTGGTCGGAGAAGGTCGCCTGCTGAAAGTTTGCAGACGCAAACCACAGCCCAAAGTCTTCTACCTGTTTAACGACATCCTGGTGTACGGCAGCATTGTGGTCCCAGGCCGTTGGAACAGCCACCAACACATCCTCCGTCTTGAGGAACTAGAGCAGGAGAACCTAGAAGACGGAGTGGGAATGAGTAACCAGTGGGTCCTCCGAACGCCGAACAAGTCCTTCCGCATATCTGCAGCTTCAATGGTGGAGAAGCAGGCATGGATGGACCACATCGAGCGCTGCAGGGTGGAACGGCTGAGGCAGTTGAATCTGCCCCATGTGATGAAGCCGTTTGCCGCCATTTGGATCCCCGACGCTGCCTCGGCCGTTTGCATGCGCTGCACAGAACCATTTAAGGTCACACAGCGCAGACACCACTGCAGACATTGTGGCTTTGTGGTTTGTAACTCCTGCTCAAAGAGTCGTGCCGTCCTCAAACACATCTCATCCAAACCGGTCCGGGTGTGTAGTGTGTGCAAGGCCTCTCTCCGCCAGCAGGAAGTCAGCAATGGAGCTTTCAGGAAGAAGGTCTCGATAGAGGAGATGCCTGAATACGAAGAGTCGAGTGAAGACGACCAAGAGGAGAACCACCCAGACACCACATGGATCAACACTTACCAAGAACCTGAGCCTGTGTACTGCTACTTTAAGCCCATACACCCCAAGCCTCCAGAGCTGTAGTGTACACTTCTACAGAACACCTGAAACACCTTAAAACTTGGTGAAACTAAATATGAGAACACACACAGATTACATCTTCATCATCATTTCCTCCTAACACTATTTCCATCTCACGTCATCACATCCACAGACGATGTTCCCCTGGATCAGGAGGAGTACGATATGTACTCATAGGGGAAAAGGTATTTAATTAACATAAATCAGAACCATAATTTAGTGCTGCACACAGTGGAGATGTTAGTCAGGCTCAGTGAAGACACTAATGCTGTAATGAGTCGCCCTCTAGTGGTGTGAGGTGTGACACTGTTTATAAACATCTAAATGTCTATTAGATATGTTTGTATTTGATCATTTAACATTAACTTTATGATGAAAGCACTAATAAATATTATTATTAAAGCATGCAGTGGTCTAATTATTATATGATGATGATGATGATGATGATGAATGTTAGAGGAGATTTCTCTCAGCTCTAGAAGACAGTAATGTGCAGAATAAAGCAGCTTTACAAACACACAACGAAAACAAAGTGTGCAGTTTCCACCAAAGTTTTATTAAATTCTTTATATCTCATTCTGTGTGTGTGTGTGTGTGTGTGTGTGTGTGTGTGTGTGTGTGTGTGTTCTCAAGCCTGCCTCCAATTTTCTCAGTTCTAAACCATCCATAGCAAAATTTTGCCTAATTTATATTTATATAAGATATTTGTATTGCACATTTATCACCGGACATTTCTTCAAAGTTTCTTCAAAGAACTATAGAAAGAATAAAAAGTATAAAGTTTAACATTTATTATCAACATTTATGATCAAGCCTGAAGTGAAGGTGATGAGAAAAAACTCCCTGAGATGATAAGAGGAAGAAACCTTGAGAGGAACCAGACTCAGAAGTGAACCTCATCCTCATTTGAGTGACACTGAACAGGAAAAAATGTCAATGTAAATAATGTCAATGTAAATAATGTCCTTTCTGCAGCAGTTTATAGTTGAGATATGATTTTATATACTGTATATATATATATATATATATATATATATATATATATATATATATATATATATATAAACTTGAATAATATTATAACTGAAACTTTTTTACCAATCGCAATTCAAGGAGTTCCAAGCAGAAGGCCTCCTAAAAACGCAGTTCCTCTCTCCACCACGGCTTCTGACCCAGAATGCTTCACTGCTGCCTTCCTGTGCAGGTTGGATGAAACTCTGCAGCACAACTGAAAGACATCTCCATGCCACTGTTTATAACCACAGGCAGGCTGGAGAACACACACACACTCACACACCACGAGTCTCAGTGTTGATGTAAACACACACACACACACCACGAGTCTCAGTGTTGATGTAAACACACACACACACACCACGAGTCTCAGTGTTGATGTAAACACACACACACACACCACGAGTCTCAGTGTTGATGTAAACACACACACACCACGAGTCTTACAGCAGAGAGCTGCATTTCTCTCGGCTCTAAATGAGGTGATCCCGTCCAGTTGAATGGAGGCGTCTGCAACTCTGTCACTTCTCTGTGAAACAAACACACAGCAGTTTCTGCACTACTTAACGACCAAAACACCTGACAAACATGTAGAAGAAAAACGTAAAAGTAACTTGTTATAAATAATTTCATTCACTCATTCATCTTCTACCTCTTATCCGAACTACCTCGGGTCACGGGGAGCCTGTGCCTATCTCAGGCGTCATCGGGCATCAAGGCAGGATACACCCTGGACGGAGTGCCAACCCATCGCAGGGCACACACACACACACACACACACACACACACTCTCTCTCATTCACTCACACAATCACACACTACGGACAATTTTCCAGAGATGCCAATCAACCTACCATGCATGTCTTTGGACAGGGGGAGGAAACCGGAGTACCCGGAGGAAACCCCCGAGGCACGGGGAGAACATGCAAACTCCACACACACAAGGTGGAGGTGGACCCTGGAGGTGTGAGGCGAACGTGCTAACCACTAAGACACCGTGACCCCCAATATAAATAACAATTTATTTATAAATAATAAATGTTTGTTATACAGTGAACAGCCGCAGTTCGCAGGGATGCAACACGCAGGCGGAAATGACGTCAATCTTTGTTTACAAATTTGAAAACGGGCGCGTGCGATGTTCGGGCTTGTGACGTCACGACACGGGGCGGAGCTTCAGGCTGGTAAACAAGTGAAGACGAAAACAAGCAGTGAGTTTATTTATATTTAATCCGTCTGTGTCTTTGTGCTGTGTTTTATTTCATTCGGACTGTTTCAGGGTGACAAAAAGTACGACTTTCACTTTCAAATGGTTTTGATGACGTTATTGATCCCTGTGCTGAGGTTGTGACCTGAAACTGTGAGCTTTCTTTGTTCTTCTGCTTCATCTGCTGCTGTTCTGATCTTCTACAAACAGCAGGAACTAAATGCTACTGTACACTGTATACTGTACACTATATACTGTACACTGTATACTGTACACTGTATACTGTACACTATATACTGTACACTGTATACTGTACACTGTATACTGTACACTATATACTGTACACTGTATACTGTACACTATATACTGTACACTGTATACTGTACACTGTATACTGTACACTATATACTGTACACTGTATACTGTACACTATATACTGTACACTGTATACTGTACACTGTATACTGTACACTATATACTGTACACTGTATACTGTACACTATATACTGTACACTGTATACTGTACACTATATACTGTACACTGTATACTGTACACTATATACTATATACTGTACACTATATACTGTACACTATATACTATATACTGTACACTATATACTGTACACTGTATACTGTACACTATATACTGTATACTGTACACTGTATACTGTACACTATATACTGTATACTGTACACTGTATACTGTACACTATATACTGTATACTGTACACTGTATACTGTACACTATATACTGTATACTGTACACTGTATACTGTACACTATATACTGTACACTGTATACTGTACACTATATACTATATACTGTACACTGTATACTGTACACTATATACTGTATACTGTACACTGTATACTGTACACTATATACTGTACACTGTATACTGTACACTATATACTGTATACTGTACACTGTATACTGTACACTATATACTGTACACTATATACTGTACACTGTATACTGTACACTATATACTGTACACTGTATACTGTACACTGTATACTGTACACTATATACTGTACACTGTATACTGTACACTATATACTGTATACTGTACACTGTATACTGTACACTATATACTGTATACTGTACACTGTATACTGTACACTATATACTGTACACTATATACTGTACACTATATACTGTACACTGTATACTGTACACTATATACTGTACACTGTATACTGTACACTGTATACTGTACACTATATACTGTACACTGTATACTGTACACTATATACTGTACACTGTATACTGTATACTGTACACTATATACTGTACACTGTATACTGTACACTATATACTGTACACTGTATACTGTACACTGTATACTGTACACTATATACTGTACACTATATACTGTACACTATATACTGTACACTGTATACTGTACACTATATACTGTATACTGTATACTGTACACTATATACTGTACACTGTATACTGTACACTGTATACTGTACACTATATACTGTACACTATATACTGTACACTGTATACTGTACACTATATACTGTACACTGTATACTGTACACTGTATACTGTACACTATATACTGTACACTATATACTGTACACTATATACTGTACACTATATACTGTACACTATATACTGTACACTATATACTGTACACTGTATACTGTACACTATATACTGTATACTGTATACTGTACACTATATACTGTACACTATATACTGTATACTGTACACTATATACTGTACACTATATACTGTACACTATATACTGTACACTGTATACTGTACACTGTATACTGTACACTATATACTGTACACTGTATACTGTACACTATATACTGTACACTGTACACTATATACTGTACACTGTATACTGTACACTATATACTGTACACTATATACTGTACACTGTATACTGTACACTGTATACTGTACACTATATACTGTACACTGTATACTGTACACTATATACTGTACACTGTACACTATATACTGTACACTGTATACTGTACACTATATACTGTACACTGTATACTGTACACTATATACTGTACACTGTATACTGTACACTATATACTGTACACTGTATACTGTACACTATATACTGTACACTGTATACTGTACACTATATACTGTACACTGTATACTGTACACTATATACTGTACACTGTATACTGTACACTATATACTGTACACTGTATACTGTACACTATATACTGTATACTGTACACTGTATACTGTACACTATATACTGTACACTGTATACTGTACACTATATACTGTACACTGTATACTGTACACTATATACTGTACACTATATACTGTACACTATATACTGTACACTGTATACTGTACACTATATACTGTACACTGTATACTGTACACTATATACTGTACACTGTATACTGTACACTATATACTGTACACTGTATACTGTACACTATATACTGTACACTGTATACTGTACACTATATACTGTACACTGTATACTGTACACTATATACTGTATACTGTACACTGTATACTGTACACTATATACTGTACACTGTATACTGTACACTATATACTGTACACTGTATACTGTACACTATATACTGTACACTATATACTGTACACTATATACTGTACACTGTATACTGTACACTATATACTGTACACTGTATACTGTACACTATATACTGTATACTGTACACTGTATACTGTACACTATATACTGTACACTGTATACTGTACACTATATACTATATACTGTACACTGTATACTGTACACTGTATACTGTACACTATATACTGTATACTGTACACTGTACACTGTATACTGTACACTATATACTGTACACTGTACACTATATACTGTACACTGTATACTGTACACTATATACTGTATACTGTACACTGTATACTGTACACTATATACTGTATACTGTACACTGTATACTGTACACTATATACTGTATACTGTACACTGTATACTGTACACTATATACTGTATACTGTACACTGTATACTGTACACTATATACTGTACACTGTATACTGTACACTATATACTATATACTGTACACTGTATACTGTACACTATATACTGTATACTGTACACTGTATACTGTACACTATATACTGTACACTGTATACTGTACACTGTATACTGTACACTATATACTGTACACTGTATACTGTACACTATATACTATATACTGTACACTATATACTGTACACTGTATACTGTACACTATATACTGTATACTGTACACTGTATACTGTACACTATATACTGTATACTGTACACTGTATACTGTACACTATATACTGTATACTGTACACTATATACTGTACACTGTATACTGTACACTATATACTATATACTGTACACTGTATACTGTACACTATATACTGTATACTGTACACTGTATACTGTACACTATATACTGTACACTGTATACTGTACACTATATACTGTATACTGTACACTGTATACTGTACACTATATACTGTATACTGTACACTATATACTGTACACTATATACTGTACACTGTATACTGTACACTATATACTGTACACTGTATACTGTACACTGTATACTGTACACTATATACTGTACACTGTATACTGTACACTATATACTGTATACTGTACACTGTATACTGTACACTATAAACTGTACAATGTATACTGTACACTATATACTGTACACTATATACTGTACACTGTATACTGTACAATATATACTGTACACTATATACTGTACACTATATACTGTACACTGTATACTGTACACTATATACTGTACACTAGTGCTGCACGATTAATCATATCGCAATCGCGATATCAAGCCTGTGCGATTATATGACGCAAAATGCTGCGATTTTATGAAATAAATAAATAATAAATAAATGCATGTGTGGACATCACAACCCATTCTCTCTGAAAGCTGTTTGCCTATTTCATACACTACACCGCTATCCGCTAATAAAAAAAAAAGGACCAGTGAGTTTCAGTTTAGGCAGTGACACGTGTGGCGCGTGTGGTCATGTCGCGACTTTTTCCGGTGTGCAGCGCGGAACGGGTGAAGATGGATGCCGAGCAGACGGACACTGAACTGTAGTGTTAATTTCGTCAGACGAGACGAGACGAAATATGTTCAACAACCTTTTTTTCATGACTAAGACGAGACGATGACGAGACTGCACCACTGTCCAAAAACGCTAAGACTAAATTAACGTGCATTATTGTTGACGAAAAAAGACGAGACGAAAATGTTTTGTATAAAATAAAAACTAAGATAAAATCTCTCTTCATTTTCGTCTACAATTGTCTCTGCTTTTTCATCAGCTGTTACGTCTTTAAAATATTCAGCACGAGTTCGCGGCTTCGCTGTTGCTCAAGTTACAGGTCCGTGAATCGGATCGCGCTTATTATATTGTTACCTACCAAATAAATCGATAATTTAACACAAAATGATGATTTAAAAAGTAGTTTATTGATTTAAAAACGATTGTATTGTTTCCGCTAAAGAAAATAGTGCGCTCCGTCTCTACGGTTAGAATCCTGTGTGTCCATGGCAACGCTCTGTTTTTCATGGCAACGGTGTGTTATAGTTCGCAGCGGTCTGTTATCAAGAAATAAAATAGTGTGTGTGTAGAAAGAATTTGTCCACACGCCGCTCAAATAAATAATTAAATAAATAAATAAAAACTCCTGAGTGCCCTGTGATGGGTTGGCACTCCGTCCAGGGTGTATCCTGCCTTGATGCCCGATGACGCCTGAAATGACCCGAGGTAGTTCGGATAAGCGGTAGAAGATGAGTGAGTGAATGAATGAAAAACTCCTGAGTGCAAGTCCACCGTCTAGGCAGGTTTAATAAAGCAGTATCAATAAAGTAAAAAATATGATGTGCGGTCAAGTTCGAGTGTCTGCATTGTTTAAATGTGTTCTCAACTTCTCACTGATACTTTTGTGATTCGCGGAGTTTTGACAAGTTTTATAGCCTTGATATTGTTTCTTAGTCAAAAGTGGTGACAGAAAAAAACTCAGCACCCCCCAACCTGAAACCTCTTCCCACCCCCCTGTCACAATCACATCATAATCAATATTAATAATTAGGCTTAAAAACAAATGTATATGTAAGGGAATCAAGTTTAACAATTACATGTAATATTGCTCCAAATATCATCGATAATGGTGTGTGCAATATCATGTATAACTTGCATTAAGTTGGTAATTGGTATATATATATATATGATCTTAGGCTTTCATTAAGTTATTTATTTCCACTATAACACTTGTGTTCCTGATATTATTGCATTTAATGAGGCCTCATTGTATTTATTCTTACAATAGATTCCAGATGTGGTCAAGCTACAATTTTTTGACTAAAACTAGACTAAAATTAAAAGACTTTTAGTCAACTAAAACTTGACTAAGATACCTTGAGTTTTCTTTTGACTAAAACTAGACTAAAATGACGACTAAACGACTAAAACTTGACTAACAAAAAAAGAATGACTAAATGAATGACTATGACTAACAAGGACATTTGGCACAAGACTAAGACTAAGACTAAATTAAAAATAGGTGACGAAATAAACACCACTGAACTGGTGGCCAGAGCTTTTTAGAAAGAGGATTTGGAAGTACCAGTTTGTTGCTTTGTTTTTGTTTTTGTAAATGACCAACAACAGTTTTACTGGTTTGAACCACACATTTATATCCAAAGTCCTTTTTGAAAGTTTATACAAAAATGTTAAGTCCAGGTAAAATATCCCTGTTTGGACAGAATGTTCAAAATATCTTTTTTTTCATGAACATAGAAATGACTTTGTTCTATTTATTATATTTAGCTGTATTATTGAGACAATAACAAGTTTGTTTGCAGTAATGCAAAGATGTTATGTTGTAAAAATATTTTAATTTGAAAACGTTTTGCATTTGTTTGTTGTTGCTAGTTTGAGTTGAGAAATACAAATTTCAGCATTATCATTAATCTGTGTGTGCATTTTCCTTGAGAACCAAGCAAGTTGACTCATGATACCATTTGTTTATTATATCGCAATCGCAATATTGACCTCAATAATCGCAATATGACATTTTCCCTAAATCGTGCAGCCCTACTGTACACTATACACTGTATACTGTACACTGTATACTGTACACTGTACACTATATACTATAAACTATACACTGTACACTGTACACTGTATACTGTATACTGTACACTATACACTGTACACTATATACTATATACTGTACACTATATACTGTACACTATACACTGTACACTGTATACTGTACACTATATACTATATACTGTACACTATATACTGTACACTGTATACTGTACACTATATACTGTATACTGTACACTATACACTGTATCTCAGGGAGTTTTTCCTCACCACCTCACCTTTGGCTTGCTCATTAGGGATAAATGTTACAGATAAATAATAACTTAATCTTAAACTTTAAGACGTTTATATTCTGTTCCTATTTTTCTGTAAAGCTGCTTTGACAATGTGAACTGCTAAACAAACAAAAAAATATTGGCTTGAAATGAATATTTTTAAGTTGTTAATATTTATTTATTTATTTATTACCTAACAAACCCACAGTGTTTTGACTTCATGCTCCCTACTGAGGGAACCTACTGAGTATCAGATAACTGAAGTATTTCTAAATTAAGAATAAATCAAGATGCTGATGAAAATAAAATCAACAAGTTAAATACACTGAGTCTGTGTGAACAGTAATGGTTGCCAAGTCACACACACACACACACACACACACACACAAATATCTTGACGTGTGAGTTGTGCAGGAATCTTGGCAGCTGGAATCAGCTCTTACTGAGATGGAGAGATGTTGTGGATTAAAAGGTTGTCCTGTGTTTCACTCTAATTGTCCTCCACATTATCATGACATCACTGAAGCACACACTCACATCCCCAGGAGGAAAAAGAGTGTTTATCACACTCCTTATTTTACACACTCACAACCGATACACTATCACAGTGTTTCATATCTAAAGTAATTTCTTTTGAGTGGGTAAATAACAGCTGTGTTAATGCTAGCATGATAATTAGCTAGTCTGCTAATTAGCTTGTTGTGTAGAAAAGCTTTTAATTGTTCTTTGTGGAACTTTAATGACCAAAAAGAACCCTTCTCTATTGTGAGGGTGTGCAGATGGAGGAGATGGAGCAGTGGAACACAGCCATGATGGTGATTATAACGTTAACATGTACAGTATGGTTCTCTTTGTGCTTTCAGAGTGGAAAAGAAGAAAAAGCAGCTTTCTAAAAATGATCAGTAAAATTCTGATGCAGCTCCTGCATGGTGGTGCGAGAGAGGAGGCAGACAGTGTCGTGGTGGAGAACGAGAGCTGCGTGGAGCTGCTTGAGAGTGAAGATGGAGACTGGATCATCATTAACATGTCAGGTCTGAGACTGAAGATAATTACACACAGTGACCAGCAGGAGGAGCTGTTAATATCAGGATTGGTTTACTTTGAGGGTGTGTGTTTGTGTGTGTGTGTGTGTGTGTGTGTGTGTGATTTATGTGTGTGTGTAGATCACTCATCTCTACGACTTCTTGATAAAGATCCTCTGGAGAATCTGCTCATCGAGCATCCCAGCATGTCCGTATACCAGATGTTCCGTCAAAGGACAAATGAGGAAGACGTTTTTGATAAAGTTTACTCTCCCAGGTTTGCAAAATCTTTTCTCAAACTATTATTAACTCACTATTATGTGAGTTTTACTGTAACTGTCTGCACTCTGATTGGTCAGAAGATTAATTCTCTAACACTTTTTCAGGTTCATACTGTATAATTTCCTTTTATTAACTGTGTGAGAGAATAGAGACTGCTGAAGGGACGAGTGTTTATATCTGAGAGAACCTGAGAGACAACAGTAAGTGACTCGTATGAAAACGTTAAATGGAAACAGTGTGTGTGTATCTCAGGTGTGTACAGGTAAGGCGTGATGTGTCAACTCTCCTGGGCTTGTGGTGTGGTTCTGTGCTGTTCTCTGATCCGAGAGCTCGGCCGTATTCCGAACGCAGGAAGCTAAGCCGCAGTTCACTCAGCAGGCAGAACCTGCTCCGGACTCGCAACTCCAACACCGAGCACCGCTACGGTCACTTCAAACAGCCGAGTCAGCGTCTGTACAACTACTGAAACACATATGGACTGTGTGTGTGTGTAGTTATATGCTTACATTAAATCTAGTGTTTTAAACACAACACAAAAACTACACATCAACTAAAATCAAGTCTTATTAAGTAGAAAAGGAATTCGGTGTTCAATGATAACAGAGCTGTGGGTTAGAGCTGGGCTTCTAGGAACCTGATTAAAGTCTGATTAAAGTCTGATTGTGCATGTGTGTGTGTGTATGGTGTGTGTGTGTATGGGTGTGTTTGAGTGTTTGTGTGTGTATGAGTGTATGTGTATGAGTGTTTGTGTGTGGTGTGTGTGTCTGAGTGTGTGTGTGTGAGTGTGTGTGAGTGTTTGTGTGTGAGTTTGTGTGTGTGTATGGGTGTGTGTGTATGTGTGAGTTTGTGTGTAAGTGTGTGTGAGTGTTTGTGTGTATGGGTGTGTGTGTGAGTGTTTGTGTGTGTGTGTGTTTGTGAGTTTTTGTGTGTGTGTGAGTGTTTGTGTGTTTTTGTGTGTGTGTGTGTGAGTGTTTGTGTGTGTGTTTGTGTGTGTGTGTGTGTTTGTGTGTGGTGTGTGTGTTTGTGTGTGTGTGTGCGCGTGTGTGCGTGCGTGTGTGTTTGTGTGTGTGTTTGTGAGTTTGTGTGTGTGTGTATGGGTGTGTGCGTGTGTGTGTGTGTGTGTGTGTGTGCATTTAGCTGAATCAGAGGTTGTTCTTTGTGCCCAAGAGACTTCCATTGTTTATAATCCATGTTTTTACTTTTAGTTTTGTGCCTTAAATGTTTTTATACTGTAAAAATTTCCGTTTTATTTTTTATTCAAAAGTATATTTTTGAAAAACACATTTTTAACTGTAAAATAAATGTTTTTTAATTGTTTTTTTTTCCTGCAGTAATGTTATTCCAATGCACTCGATATGAAACAGTGATGTTCTTCTTCATGTGTAAATGATTTCATATGAAGTCTGTGGTCAGTTACGCAGTTTGTGGATTTTCTCCATGAAGCTCTTCACTCTAACAGGATCCACGCTGTTCTCCCAGCGGCCGCCGTTTTTAAAATGTGAGCCGACAATCAGAGCATCAGCCTGCAGATAATCGTCCACATTCTCATGAGTCACTCCAGAACCGATCAGAACCGGGATCTGGACCGAGCGCATCACCTCTGATAAATACAGAAAGTCTCATCATTTACAGACAGAACTTTAACTTCATCAATTCTGAAATCATTAATGACAGAAAAATAACAGATAAGCTGACAAATCAATGAGAACACGACAGAATTACAATCATTCAGCTGAACAAATACACGGCCAAAATTCAGTAATAAATCTAGCTGTAGTTAATTTAGTTAGTTTAACTAGTTAACTAATGAATGTCAGTTTAAATGTAATTTAACACTTTTTTTAAGTGAATATGAAATGCTTGCTAAGTCAGGGATGTAACAGCAAATGTTAAACTGCAATGTAAATGACATTATTAATGATTTGAGGAGGAATGAAGCTGAAGGTCACCGATCAGCTCCTGAGGATTTGCCTGAACTCCAGTTGAAGGTCCAGTGACCACCACACCATCAGAGAGGAAAAACTCAGCGGCCTTCGCCGTCTCGACAACACACACATCAGCTGTGAGCACATGAGCACTGTATACACGCACACACACACACACACACACATAGGTGCATGGAGTATTTATTGATCGACAGACTTTATTCATTACTCAGGAGAGGAAGCAGAAATAAGCCACATCACTGGATGAACATTATTTAAGATATACTTATATACATAAGATATACTTATATACATTTAATATCAAATAAACATTAAATGAGTTGGATTGAGATCAAGTTAAGTTAATAAGTATGACAGGTTAATAATAATTATTATTAAACGTTAGATGAATGTTCGCACCTGTGCTTCTTCTTAATGTCAGTAAATATCTGAATGTGTTCTGCTCCGATGTGCTTACGATATCGCAGCAGTTCACCAGCACATGCGTTCATCAGGCCTTCATCAGCCACATGAGAGAACACAAAGCCTTCTGCTCGGATAAAATCCAGTCCTGAACATTTACAGAACACCGCCATTAACACTCACAACCATAATCATCCCATATCATCATCATCATCATCATCATCGTCGTTGTTGTTGATAATGTGTTGCTGACCTGAGGCGAGGGCGATGGCCAGGGCTGTTTGATTATTGGCTGCTAGAACCTGAACACCGACTGGAAGAGCTGGACAGAGTTTCTTCACTGCAGAACACACAACTGTCATCACCGCACATACCTCTGGCCCCGAGTCACATACATATGGCACATCGTGCATGTTCTCAATCAGCAACCCATCCTGAAACCACACAACACAACCTACAGTACACTTCACATTACTACACAAATTTATACTGAATAATCACAATTAATCAATAAAGAATCAAAACAATAAAAACTTGCTGCTTTCTGCAATTGTGGAAATTGTATCAGTGTTTATTATCACTGTTGATCTGATATTAAAATGTAATTTACTTGAACTAGTTACTATTTACTGTTTATTAACATTTATCCCTAATAGAGCTCTTACTAGGGGGGCACGGTGGCTTAGTGGTTAGCACGTTCGCCTCACACCTCCAGGGTCGGGGTTCGATTCCTGCCTCCACCTTGTGTGTGTGGAGTTTGCATGTTCTCCCTATGCCTCGGGGGTTTCCTCCGGGTACTCCGGTTTCCTCCCCCGGTCCAAAGACATGCATGGTAGGTTAATTGGCATCTCTGGAAAATTGTCCCTAGTGTGTGATTGTGTGAGTGACTGAGAGTGTGCGTGTGCCCTGCGATGGGTTGGCACTCCGTCCAGGGTGTATCCTGCCTTGATGCCCAATGGCGCCTGAGATAGGCACAGGCTCCCCGTGACCCGAGGTAGTTCAGATAAGCGGTAGAAGATGAATGAATGAGAGCTCTTACTACTGCCCCCTGCTGGTAAAGTTCTGCTTCTCTACACGCCTCCTCCAGGAGCTCAGGAACTGCAGACCTGTGTAATGGAGTTCCTGCAGAAAAAAACAAAACACTGTTCTTCTTCTATTTGCAAAATGACACACAACATACACAACACAACACAACACAACACAGCCTACATTACTATTTCCTACCAGGTAAAGATCCAACATGGATCATGCCAATGATGTTTGTCTTTAAGCGTCCAAAAAGCTTCACAAATTTCATGATTGTCTTTGCTGTTTCAGTCACGTGACTGCGCAAAGGTTAAGCAGCAGAGAGATCAGTGTCCTGTAGCATGTCCTCCACACACACACACACACACACACACATATATATACACACACCCACATACACACACACCCACACACACATACACACACTCATACACACATATACATACACATACAGTTCATTATATTTTAATCGAGTTTTATTAGAATAAAAATAAAGGTTTCTTGACATGAAGTTTAATACATTTGTAGTTGTATCTTTATTAAATAAATAAATGAACTAAATGTTTTGCTGTTGTATTCAACATGAAACATGTAATAATTTATTTTCCCTTCAAAATCCGGATTCGGAATAATTAAAGTAAACGTGTCTGAAACAGATAATGTTCAGTTATTATTTCACTTTATTTCTCTTTAGTCCCAGTGTGTGTTACAGCTGCTTTTTGTTTACTTCCTGGCTCGGCTGTCCACGTGCTACCGACCACTTCCGGGATGACGTATTCAGCGCCAACGTGACGTCGTCAAAGCCACGCCCATTTACCCGGCAAACAGGAGAGAGTGTGTTTATAAAGTAGATGTTTAATGTGAGAGGAGTGATGTGTGTGTAACACGACTGTACACACGACTGTACACGTGACTGTACACACGACTGTTTATTATTAGTTTTAGCTTTGTATCATGGCGAGTTTATAAAGGTGTAGAGCTGAGAAGCTACAGGAGAGAAACACAGCAGAACACGCAGCATAATACACACCAACACACACACACCAACACACACACTCACACTATAACACACACAAACACATCCGGAACAACAGGATCAGCTCTCAGTCACTCCGGATTACAGTCATGATGAACATTAACATGACGCTGAAGATTGTGTGAAATTTCTGCACGCGGTTTGGAGGTAAAACTTCTCTTCTCTTCTCTTCTCTTCTCTTCTCTTCTCTTCTCTTCTCTTCTCTTCTCTTCTCTTCTCTTCTCTTCTCTTCTCTTCTCTTCTCTTCTCTTCTCTTCTCTTCTCTTCTCTTCTCTTCTCTTCTCTTCTCTTCTCTTCTCTTCTCTTCTCTTCTCTTCTCTTCTCTTCTCAGTGAATTTTGCGGCCATTTTCTCGTCGCCTCTCATTTGCTGAATTTCAGACTCAGTTTTAGCGAAATAAAATTTATCGTCTTTTGTAATAACTTTCACGCAAAATCTGTACACTTTCAGCTGTGTTTAATTGCAGTGTGTTGAGTTTGTGGTGTTTACTGGACAGTATTAGCTGGTGTTAGTGTGACTGTGTTCATGAGGCCTTTGTGTGGGGGGTTGGGAAGGAGAACGGCCACAAAACAGTCGGGAAAAAGTGGATTAAATGTCAAAAATCGTCCTGTTTAACCCTTTAATATTATTTTTCAGACTGTGTGGTGTGGAGACCCAGTGGTGTGGTGTGGAGACCCAGTGGTGTGGTGTGGAGACCCAGTGGTGTGGAGACCCAGTGGTGTGGAGACCCAGTGGTGTGGTGTGGTGTGGTGTGGAGACCCAGTGGTGTGGTGTGGTGTGGTGTGGAGACCCAGTGGTGTGGAGACCCAGTGGTGTGGAGACCCAGTGGTGTGGAGACGCAGTGGTGTGGAGATCATGCCCAGTAAGAGTGTGTAAGTGTTTTATTCACTTTAATATCAGTCAAAGGTGAGAGAGTGGAGTGAAGCAGCAGCATGTTGTAGATGAAGAGGATTAACTTCACTTTCTGAGATTTTAATACAGAATTATTATATAAAACCTTTATTTCAGGATAAACACACAAGTGAAGATTAAAACAGATCAAGCTTCTAAATCCAGCTCAGGACGGTCCAGGAAGAGGAAAGCAGATGTTGCTATTGTAAGTGGTTGAGATGATCCTGTGTGTGTGTGCGTGTGTGTGTAACATCTTTATTATTTATTTTAACTGAAACTTTTAATGAAACTGTTCATGTTTTCACTTTATAGCATTTACAAGATCCAGATGAGGAAGTTTCAGAGGTGCAGATGAGGAAGAAGCAGTGTCAGGAGGTGTTTTATATAACACATGAACTGTCATTCTTACATTCTAACTGTCCTGCACCTGAGTCTGACTCTAAACATTCTGTTACACAAACTGAAGTGTGTGTGTTGTTACACTGAACCATTAATCCTGTGGGGTTGTGATGGATGTCTTTTATTCTGTTCCTCTCTCTCTCTGTCTCTGTCTCTCCCTGGATCAGACGGCAGGCTGCTCGCCACATCAGGAGGATAAACAGGTTGGCGTTGTCTGTATGGGATTCACACAGTACAGCAGCAGGAATGTGTTTGTCACCCCGACCCGGCCCTCGCCCCTGCCTGCCCTGTGGTGAGACTTATATGGCTGCTTTGTTTCATTTTTATCAGAGTATAAAATATTGGCCCCATCTAGCAAGGTCTATCAGCTTGGGTCACATCCAGTGTGTGTAAACGTGATGGGAATTAAATCTGGAGTCTCCCGAGTGCGGTGGATTTGACATGTTGGATTAGCGTTTACTAAATCTGCACTCACTTCTCATGATGAACGCATTCTCTTCTGTATATATGGTGTTTTTAATTCAATTAAATGAAGCTTTGAAGATTATACCTGATGGGTCACTGCATCATGTGAGACTTTATAGAACAGGTCCAAAATGGTAGAAACTCAACACTTGATGTATTTGTTGTTGTGTTGTGATTTCAGTTGGGCGAGTAAAGACGACGTGTGGAACAACCTGCTGAAGAAGGACCAACTTTACCTCCACAACATGCACGTGATGGAGAGACACCCCAACCTGCAGCCCAAAATGAGGGCCATTCTGCTGGACTGGTTAATCGAGGTGTGTATGTGTGCTTGTGCACACGTGTGTACACGTGTGTCTGTGTGCGTGGACACGTGCGTGTGTGCACGTTTGTCTCTCTCTCACTCGCTCTCTCTCTCTCTCAGGTATGTGAGGTGTATAAACTCCACAGGGAGACGTTTTATTTAGCTCAGGATTATTTTGATCGTTTCATGGCCACACAGAAGAACGTTCAGAAGTCCACACTGCAGCTCATCGGCATTTCTGCTCTCTTCATTGCCGCCAAGATGGAGGTGTGTCGCAATAATCTACAATGCCTTTAATAATAATGAGATCCTGCTCACCTCGCTCTGTCCACCACTTTCCCTTCTTTTGTACTCCATGCTGACTGAAATTGCTCCAGATGTTTATTATTGTTTATAATCGTTCTTCAGGAGATTTATCCTCCTAAAGTGCACCAGTTTGCGTACGTGACTGATGGAGCGTGTACAGAGGAGGAGATCCTCAGCATGGAGGTCATAATCATGAAGGTAAACGCTTTGTTAATAAAGTGAATTTGAAGACTGAACACTGAGATGACTTTAAATGAGTGGCTTTGTGACTGTTGTCTGAGTGAACGCAGCTTCATAAATGACAAACTCTTTAATTTGCATTTTAAATTATTACTCAAGTGAGTTCTCTAACACAAGATGTGACACAACCGTGTGTGTGTGTGTGTGTGTCAGGAGCTGAACTGGAGTCTGAGTCCCTTAACTCCAGTGTCGTGGCTGAACATCTACATGCAGATGGCGTATCTAAAGGAGTTCACCAAAGTTCTCATGCCACAGTTTCCTCAGGACACCTTCATACAGATTGCTGAGGTGAGTCACGACCATCTTCATCCTAGTCAGAGCCGTGAACTTTAAGCTACTTCACAGTACTAATTCAGCTCTCTCTGGGTTTCTGCATGTTTACATTTGTGTCACTGTTAAATATGTTTATCCAAGTGTGTGTGCGTGCGTGTGTGCGTGTGTGTGTGTGTAGCTGTTGGATTTGTGTGTTTTGGATGTCAGGAGTTTGGAGTTCTCCTCCAGCCTGCTGGCAGCTTCAGCTTTGTTCCACTTCTCATCTCTGGAGCTCATCATGAAGGTCTCCGGTAAGCAGACGCAGACGCATACACACACACACACACACACATACACACACACTTTATACTGATCTCTCTCTCCTGTGTGTGTGTCAGGTCTGAAGTGGTGTGATGTGGCACGCTGTGTGAGCTGGATGGTACCATTTGCAGTGGCGATACGTGAAGTAGGAAGCTCGTCCTTAAAAACATTTAAAGGCGTTCCAGTAGAGAACACGCACAACATTCAGAGCCACGCCCCCTACCTGGACTGGCTGGTGAGAGACACAGCATGCTACACACACACCTTTTAGTTTCTAATGATGTACACGTGGGCTCTAGTTTGTGTAAATCACTGTCTGGTAGTTTGATGGTGGAACTCAGGAAAACACTTCCTACTGTGATAGAGTTACTACAGTAAAGTGAGGAGGTGGAGGGATGATGGTCTGGAGCTGGTTTCTGGGGTTCCTGTGAAGGAGAACATTCATATTCATGTTACAGAATGTGAAGAGATTTCAATCAGATTTATGAATCAACTCTGTGGGCGTTTGGAGCAGAACCTTTCCTGTTCCTGTATCATGTCTATGTGCACAAAGCAGCTCCCTGAAGACCTTGTGTGAAGTGAAGAACTCTCGTGTCCTGCAGAGTTCTGACTCTGACTCAACCCCACTGAACCACAGACCTCCTCATCATCATCAGTGTCTGATCTAACTAATGAATGATCACTGCTCCCACAGACACAATCCAATATCTGCTGGACAAATGTTCATTTTGGTTTCATTAAACCCCCATGTGTCATGGTGTGTTGGTGCTTAACATCATTTCTGATTAACACTTAATTAATTAACCTCCAGTTAACTTTTCAAGATTCAAGAGTTACAGGACACAGTGAAGTTCTTACTCTGTGAGTCCTACAGCAGCCTGTGACCTAAAAATACACAAAATAATTAATAATAAAATGACAAAATTCTTAATAGTACAAAAAGACACCTGAAGGATCCAAGTTGTCTCGTCTGTAATGAGAAGGATGAGTGATGTTCACTTTGGATTTCTTTAAAATAGGAAGTGAAGTTAAGGAAGATGTTCAGCTCACCAGTGTGGATCACAGGAATCCTGTGAGGTGTAGTGAATTATCAGGGGCGTGGCCTTTAACTCTGTCTTCTGCTCCCGGTAGGGACAAGTTCACTCCCATCAGCTGGAGGATTTAGAACACAGCCAGAACCCGCCCGTCCCATCCGGAGTCCTGACTCCGCCCCCCAGCAGTGAGAAACCTGAGGACTCTTCATCCTGACGCTGCCCTGCTTCAGCTGTGTGGATTGAGATGCGACTCACAGCTGTACTGTCCTCAGATCAGTGTTTTCTGATCCCCACAGACTCGTAACATTAATCTTTATCTTAAAACATTAATTATTGATTGAGTCACAGCCTGCCTTCTGACTCCTCAGAGAGCTTCAGTGCCTAAATGCTGCTATAACGGAGGTGACACATGCACACACACACAGGGAGGATTAGAGTTTATATTTTGTGTGAGAAGGTGAATCGCGCGGTTTTGTTTTATGAGGAATGTCCAGGTTACTGTGGTTAAATGCTGTAAAACTGGGTTTTTATTTTTAAATCCTCTGATTTTTACCAAAATGATTTTTTTAACGTCCTGCTGCTACTTTTGTGTATTTTATAAAACTAAATAAAGCTCTAAATGCACAACGAGTTTCCTTTATTCTCACTGCATAGGTTCATCTGCTGATCAGTGTGATGTTTAATCTGCAATCAGGGCCAAAAATATTTGGACACTGCCGAGGTGTTGCGGCATGGTTTGTGGCTCCGCCCCCTTTAATGCACTAATTGTAATTGAACGGTTGGCTGCTGGTCCGTGTGTCTGTCCGTGTGTGTGTTTTTTTCCCCCTCGTTTCAGGGTAAGCAGAACAAAGGTGTAGAATCTGTTGCTGTAAACTCTCAATATGAGGACAGTTGTTACTGTCCAAGTTACCGGTCATTATGCTGCAGCATCACAAATCCTTTAGAGAGTAAAAACATTTAGCTGTGATCAGATCTACAGTTACGTATGTGATAAAAAGAAAGAAGGCCTTGGTGAGCCCAGGAGGACCATAAGGACCAGAACACCAACAGCAAGCCACTGTGGAGGAGGCGAGAAAAATGAGATACTTTGGTTAAGAAAAGCTTCTGCACGTGTGTGTGTGTAGGTGTACACGTGGGTGGGGGTGTACACACGTGTGTACGTGTGTGTGTGTACACGTGTGTGTGTACACGTGTGTGTGTACACGTGTGTGTGTGTGTGTACACGTGTGTGTGTGTGTGTGTACACGTGTGTGTGTGTGTGTGTGTGTGTACACGTGTGTGTGTGTGTGTGTGTACACGTGTGTGTGTGTGTGTGTGTGTGTACACGTGTGTGTGTGTGTGTGTGTGTGTGTACACGTGTGTGTGTGTGTGTGTGTACACGTGTGTGTGTGTGTGTGTGTGTGTGTGTGTGTGTGTGTGTGTGTGTGTGTGTGTACACGTGTGTGTGTGTGTGTGTGTGTACACGTGTGTGTGTGTGTGTGTGTGTGTACACGTGTGTGTGTGTGTGTGTGTACACGTGTGTGTGTGTGTGTGTGTGTGTGTGTGTGTGTGTGTGTGTGTACACGTGTGTGTGTGTGTGTGTGTACACGTGTGTGTGTGTGTGTGTACACGTGTGTGCGTGTGTGTGTACACGTGCGTGCGTGTGTACACGTGCGTGCGTGTGTACTGTGTGTGTGGTGTACACGTGGTGTTTGTGTTGTACACGTGTGTGTGTGTGTGTGTGTGGTACACGTGTGTGTGTGGTGACACGTGTGTTTGTGTCGTGTGTGTGTGTACACGTGTGTGTGTGTGTGTACACGTGTGTGTGTGTGTACACGTGTGTGTGTGTGTGTTACACGTGTGTGTGTGTACGATGTGTGTGTGTGTACACGTGTGTGTGTGTGTACACTGTGTGTTGGTGTGTGTGTACACGTGCGTGTGTGTACACGTGCGTGTGTGTGTGGGGGGGTGTACACGTGTGTGTGTGTGTGGGGGGGTGTACACGTGTGTGTGTGTGTGGGGGTGTACACGTGTGTGTGGGTGTGTACACGTGTGTGTGGGTGTGTACACGTGTGTGTGGGTGTGTACACGTGTGTGTGTGGGTGTGTGTACACGTGTGGGTGTGTGTACACGTGTGTGTGGGTGTGTGTACACGTGTGTGTGGGTGTGTGTACACGTGTGTGTGGGTGTGTACACGTGTGTGTGGGTGTGTACACGTGTGTGTGGGTGTGTACACGTGTGTGTGGGTGTGTACACGTGTGTGTGGGTGTGTACACGTGTGTGTGGGTGTGTACACGTGTGTGTGTGTGTACACGTGTGTGTGTGTGTACACGTGTGTGTGTGTTCGTGTTGTTGTGACACGTGTGTGTGTGTGTCGTGTCACGTGTGTGTGTGTGTACACGTGTGTGTGTGTGTGTACACGTGCGTGTGTGTGTGTGTACACGTGCGTGTGTGTGTTACACGTGTGTGGTGTTGTGTGTGTGTACACGTGGTGTGTGTGTGTAAGTGTGGTGTGTTGTGTGTACAGTGTGTGTGTGTGTACACGTGTGGTGTGAGTGTGTGTGTGTACACGTGTGTGTGTACACTGTGTGTGTGTGTGTGTGGTACACGTGTGTGTGTGTGTGTACACTGTTGGTGTGTAGTGTGTGTACACGTGTTGTGTGTGTACACGTGGTGTGTGTGTGTGTACACGTGTGTGTGTGTGTACAGTTGACACTGTGTGTGTGACGTGTTGTGTGTACCTGTGTGTACGTGTGGGTGTGTGTACACGTGTGTGTGGGTGTGTGTACGTGTGTGTGGGTGTGTGTACGTGTGTGTGTACGTGTGTGTGTACGTGTGTGTGTGTGTACGTGTGTGTGTGTGTACGTGTGTGTGTGTGTACGTGTGTGTGTGTGTACGTGTGTGTGTGTGTGTGTACACGTGTGTGTGTGTGTGTGTACACTTGTGTGTAGTGTGTGTGTGTACACGTGTGGTGTGTTGTGTACACGTGGTGTGTGTGGTGTAACGTGTGTGTGTGTTTGTGTGTGTAGTGGTGTACGTGTGTGTGTGTACACGTGGTAGTGTGTGTGTACACGTGTGTGGTGTGTACACGTGGTGTGTGTGTACACGTTGGTGTGTGTGTACACGGTGGTGTGTGTACACGTTGTGTGTAGTGTGTGTGTGTACACGTGTGTGTTGTGTGTGTACGTGTGTGTTAGTGTGTGTGTGTACACGTGTGTGTGTGTACACCTGTGTGTGTGTGTGTGTGTACACCTGTGTGTGTGTGTGTGTGTGTACACCTGTGTGTGTGTGTGTGTGTGTGTGTACACCTGTGTGTGTGTGTGTGTGTGTGTGTGTGTGTGTGTGTATGTGGTGTGTGTGTGTGTACACCTGTGTGTGTGTGTGTGTGTGTGTGTACACCTGTGTGTGTGTGTGTGTGTGTGTGTGTGTGTGTGTACACCTGTGTGTGTGTGTGTGTGTGTGTGTGTACACCTGTGTGTGTGTGTGTGTGTACACCTGTGTGTGTGTGTGTGTGTGTACACCTGTGTGTGTGTGTGTGTGTGTGTGTACACCTGTGTGTGTGTGTGTGTACACCTGTGTGTGTGTGTGTGTACACCTGTGTGTGTGTGTGTGTGTGTGTGTACACCTGTGTGTGTGTGTGTGTACACCTGTGTGTGTGTGTGTGTACACCTGTGTGTGTGTGTGTGTGTACACCTGTGTGTGTGTGTGTGTGTGTGTGTACACCTGTGTGTGTGTGTGTGTGTACACCTGTGTGTGTGTGTGTGTACACCTGTGTGTGTGTGTGTGTACACCTGTGTGTGTGTGTGTGTACACCTGTGTGTGTGTGTGTGTACACCTGTGTGTGTGTGTATACACCTGTGTGTGTGTGTGTGTGTGTACACACCTGTGTGTGTGTGTACACCTGTGTGTGTGTACGTGTATGTGTGTACACCTGTGTGTGTGTGTGTACACCTGTGTGTGTGTGTGTGTGTACACCTGTGTGTGTGTGTGTGTGTGTGTGTGTACACCTGTGTGTGTGTGTGTGTACACCTGTGTGTGTGTGTGTGTGTACACCTGTATGTGTGTGTGTATACACCTGTGTGTGTGTGTGTGTGTGTACACCTGTGTGTGTGTGTGTGTACACCTGTGTGTGTGTGTGTGTGTGTGTACACCTGTGTGTGTGTGTGTGTACACCTGTGTGTGTGTGTGTGTACACCTGTGTGTGTGTGTGTGTACACCTGTATGTGTGTGTGTATACACCTGTGTGTGTGTGTGTATACACCTGTGTGTGTGTGTGTGTGTGTGTGTGTGTACACACCTGTGTGTGTGTGTACACCTGTGTGTGTGTACGTGTATGTGTGTACACCTGTGTGTGTGTGTGTACACCTGTGTGTGTGTGTGTGTACACCTGTGTGTGTGTGTGTGCACACCTGTGTGTGTGTGTGTGTGTGTGTGTGTGTGTGTACACCTGTGTGTGTGTGTGTGTGTGTACACCTGTGTGTGTGTGTGTGTGTACACCTGTGTGTGTGTACGTGTATGTGTGTACACCTGTGTGTGTGTGTGTACACCTGTGTGTGTGTGTGCACACCTGTGTGTGTGTGTGTGTGTGTACACCTGTGTGTGTGTGTGTGTGTGTGTGTACACCTGTGTGTGTGTGTACACCTGTGTGTGTGTGTACACCTGTGTGTGTGTGTGTACACCTGTGTGTGTGTACGTGTATGTGTGTACACCTGTGTGTGTGTGTGCACACCTGTGTGTGTGTGTGTGCACACCTGTGTGTGTGTGTGTGTACACCTGTGTGTGTGTGTGTGTGTGTGCACACCTGTGTGTGTGTGCACACCTGTGTGTGTGTGCACACCTGTGTGTGTGTGTACACCTGTGTGTGTGTGTGTGTGTGTGTGTACACCTGTGTGTGTGTGTGTACACCTGTGTGTGTGTACACCTGTGTGTGTGTGTGTGTGTGTGTGTGTGTGTGTGTGTGTGTGTGTGTGTGTGTGTGTGTGTGTGTGTACACCTGTGTGTGTGTGTACGTGTATGTGTGTACACCTGTGTGTGTGTACACCTGTGTGTGTGTACACCTGTGTGTGTGTGTACACCTGTGTGTGTGTGTGTGTGTACACCTGTGTGTGTGTGTGTGTGTGTACACCTGTGTGTGTGTGTGTGTGTGTGTACACCTGTGTGTGTGTGTGTGTGTGTGTACACCTGTGTGTGTGTACACCTGTGTGTGTGTGTGTGTGTGTACACCTGTGTGTGTGTGTGTACACCTGTGTGTGTGTGTGTGTACACCTGTGTGTGTGTGTGTGTACACCTGTGTGTGTGTGTGTGTACACCTGTATGTGTGTGTGTATACACCTGTGTGTGTGTGTGTGTGTATACACCTGTGTGTGTGTGTGTGTATACACCTGTGTGTGTGTGTGTGTGTGTGTACACACCTGTGTGTGTGTGTACACTTGTGTGTGTGTACGTGTATGTGTGTACACCTGTGTGTGTGTGTACACCTGTGTGTGTGTGTGTGTGTACACCTGTGTGTGTGTGTGTGTACACCTGTGTGTGTGTGTGTGCACACCTGTGTGTGTGTGTGTACACCTGTGTGTGTGTGTACACCTGTGTGTGTGTGTGTGTGTACACCTGTGTGTGTGTGTGTGTGTACACCTGTGTGTGTGTGTGTGTGTGTACACCTGTGTGTGTGTGTACACCTGTGTGTGTGTGTGTGTGTGTGTGTGTGTGTACACCTGTGGGTGTGTGTGTGTGTGTGTACACCTGTGGGTGGTGTGTGTACACCTGTGTGTGTGTGTGTGTGTGTGTGTACACCCCTGTGTGTGTGTGTGTGTGTGTGTGTACACCTGTGGGTGTGTGTACACCTGTGTGTGTGTGTGTGTGTGTGTGTGTGTACACC
>NC_083482.1:17805404-17815404 GCF_030014155.1 Tachysurus vachellii | reverse complement strand
TCTCTCCATGTCTCGTCTCTCCGTATCTCGTCTCTCCATGTCTCGTCTCTCCGTATCTCGTCTCTCCGTGTCTCGTCTCTTCGTATCTCGTCTCTGTGTCTCGTCTCTCCGTGTCTCGTCTCCATGTCCTACTTCATCACAATATCACTATATTTAGTCTGTGTTCCTCCACCTATCCGTCTCTGTATTTCTGTTTATTTAATATGGTTATATACTGTGTGTGTGTGTGTGTGTGTGTGTGTGTGCGCGCGTGCGCGCAGTGTGTGTTTGAAGTTGGCATGTGTGTTATGGAAGGCCAGTGTGCCGTTCCTGGTGTGCAGGACATACGGACTCGTTGGCTACATGAGACTTGCTGTGAAGGAGCACACAGGTGAGTTCTTTATGTACCTGCTGATTAGTGCATTCATCTGTTCATGTGTTCATCTGTTGACTGCTGCATGCCTACAGTTAATCCCTCTACCATCTCAGTCACTATACAAATAAATAAAAAAGTGTGTGTGTGTGTGTGTGTGTCAGTGGTGGAGTCTCACCCAGACAGCGCTCTGGAGGATCTCAGACTGGATGCTCCTTTCTCTGAGCTGAAAAATCACATCAGCTCCTATGACATGGACTCCATGGACAAGAAGGTAGAGAGGAGCTTCAGCCCAGCGAGGAGAATTTCTGAACTTCAGAGAGACTGAACTTTACTGTGCTCTTATTATTACAGGATCACAGTCACACACCGTGGATCATCATCATCGCTAAATATCTGGAGAAGTGGTTCAGTGAGGTAACTTTATCTGCACCACAATGAGGTTATTTACACAATACTGTAAACTACAGCATCACTTCATCCTCAAATAAAATAAAACATTCAGCGTTGAGTAAACAGAGGGTCAGAGCGAGGGACAGAAACAGCTCCACAGTGCCACCTGCTGTACATCATCACATCTCTGTACTGTGACGCATCACTACACCTCTAATCCTTATTAATAACATGGTCAGTAAAGCGGTACAGGCCACGCCCACAAATGTTCAGAAGGTTGTAAGTTTGAATCCCAGGTCCACTAATTGTCCACTCCTAGGCCCCTGACCAAGGCCCCTGACCATCAGCTGCTCAGTTGTATGAAATGTAAATGACCTGATGACGTCATGTGACGTCTCGTTATTAATAATAATAATCAGAGTTTTTTCTTCAGCACGACTTTCAGTTGCCAAAAAGTTACAGAGAGAAAGAGGAGTTCAGACAGCTGATCAGAGACGGTGAGAACGTCCACATCACTACACTGTACACTGTACACTGTCACTACACTGTTTTCTCCTTCCAAGTGTTTTTAATCATTTTTTGTGATTCACTCACTTTGAATTTGGCTGTAATTTAGTGAGAGCTCACTGTGATCCTGATTCTTCTCTCAGGGATCCGTAAAAATGAAAACGGTGCTCTGGAGGAAGAGGAAAACTTTGATGAGGCCATTAAAAATGTCAACACGGCTTTAAATCCCACTAAGGTGTGTGTGTGTGTGTGTGTGTGTGTGTGTTGGGGTCTGTATGTCAATTCAATTCAGTTTATTTGTGTAGAGGATTTTAACAATTCACGTTGTCTCAAAGCAGCTTTACAGAAATATAGAAACAGAAAAAAAGTTTAAAGTTTAGTGTGTTTTTGTTTGCTGTAAATGTATCTCTCACATCCACTTGTATGTTTGTGTGTTTGTGTGTATGTATGTATGTGTGTGTGTCTGTGTGTGTGTGTGTGTGTGTTTGTGTGTGTATGTGTTTGTGTGTGTTTGTGTGCTGTAAATGTATCTCCACTTGTGTTTGTGTGTGTGTGTGTGTGTGTTTGTGTGTGTATGTGTTTGTGTGTGTTTGTGTGCTGTAAATGTATCTCCACTTGTGTTTGTGTATGTGTGTGTTTGTGTGTGTATGTATGTATGTGTGTGTGTCTGTGTTTGTTTGTGTGTGTGTGTTTGTGTGCTGTAAATGTATCTCCACTTGTGTTTGTGTGTGTTTGTGTGTATGTATGTATGTGTGTGTGTCTGTGTTTGTGTGTGTGTGTGTGTTTGTGTGTGTATGTGTGCTGTAAATGTATCTCCACTTGTGTGTATGTGTGTGTGTGTGTGTGTGTGTGTGTATGTAGATCTGCAGCAGTGTGGAGGAGATCTTCAGTTCTGAGCAGTGTGAGAACATCACCTCACAGGTCAGACACTTCAACACTTTACCGTAATCACACACCAAATGTTTATTAAAACTACTGTCCTAAACATCAGTGTTGCCATGGTAACATCCTCCACCCTTCAAATTATACCTTTGTGTCAAATACATCTTAATGTCCTGTACACTTCCTGTAGCGCTCTTGGTCCTGTGTGATGTTTGTGCATAGGGTTAGGAGGATGAACACCAAAAAGGGGCGGGGCATCTGTGTTATAAACTCTCTGTGCAGACACCAGAAAATAATATTACATCATTAATAAGACAAGAAATCGTTACTAATTTAAAAGACATTTTTGGTTAAAAAACAATTTAATGCATTACTATATTCGTGTTAAACTGGTGTGTGTGTGTGTGTGTGTGTGTGTGTGTGTGTGAATAGACCCCAGCATTTTGGGTGATGGCTCGAGGTGTAAGGGATTTTGTGCAGAACGAAGGGAACGGGAAACTCCCTCTGAGGGGCAGCATCCCAGATATGATCTCTGACTCAGATAAATTCATCAACCTACAAAATGTGTATGCAACTACACACACACACACACACACACACACACACACACACACACACACACACACACACACACACACACACAGACATGCTCATATACAGACACACACTTACATACACACACATGTACACACATTCATGCACACTGATATTTGGGACTTGGTTGGGTTGTAAATGTGGTGTGTGTCTTTGTGTGTGTATGTTTGTGTCTGTATATGTGTGTGCGTGTGTGTGTCTGTATATGTGTGTGCGTGTGCGTGTCTGTATATGTGTGTGTGCGTGTGTGTGTCTGTATATGTGTGTGTGTCTGTATATGTGTGTGTGTCTGTATATGTGTGTGCGTGTGTGTGTGTGTGTTTGTGTGTCTGTATAGATACAGGGAGAAGGCGATGCAGGACGCTTATGTTGTGACCAAACACATCAAGTCTCATCTTCGGGCTATTGGAAAGGTCTCTCTCACACACACACACACACACACACACACACACACACACACACACACACACAAACAGTGTAGCGTGCTGTGTGTGTTAGTCAGATGATTATTTCCTACTCTGTGTATGTGTTTGTATGATTTCTGTTTTCTGTGGATTTATTTGTCTTGTTATTCTGAAGCCAGAAGAGAGCATCTCACAGCAGGACATCCAACTGTTCTGTGAGTGAAATACACTGACACACACACACTGACACACACACACACGCACTGACACACACACACACGCACTGACACACACACACACTGACACATTGACCCACACACACTGACACACACACGCACTGACACACACACACACTGACACATTGACCCACACACACTGACACATTGACCCACGCACACTGACACACACACACACTGACACATTGACCCACGCACACTGACACACACTCACTGACACATTGACCCACGCACACTGACACACACACACTGACACACACTGACACACACACAGACACACACTGACACATTGACCCACGCACACTGACACGCACACACACTGTCTCTCACTGACACACACACACTGACGCACACACATACACACACTGACACACACACACTGACACACACACACTGACACACACACACTGACACACACACACTGACACACACACACTGACACAAACTGACACACACACACACTGACACACACACACTGACACATTGACCCACGCACACCGACACACACATACTGACTCTCACTGACACACACACATTGACACACACTGACACACACATATACACACTGACACACACACACACACTGACACTGACACACACACACACACACACTGACACAGACACACATTGACACACACACACATTGACACACACACTCTGACACACACTGACACATTGACTCACACACACACACACACTGATATGTTTTACTGTGCAGGTAAGAATGCAGCATTCCTGCGAGTTGTCCAGGGCAGATCTCTCTCTGAAGAATACAATGTGGAAACTATTAACAAGGATGAGATTAGTGAGTCTCTCTCTCTCTCTCTCTCTCTCTCTCACACACACACACACTCAGTGGCTGTATGTGTATAGTGTGTACACTGTCTATAATAAGGTTTCACACACTTTCATTAGAGCTTGGAGTGTGTGTTAAAATGAGTGTGTGTGTTTGTTCATGTTCTCAGCTTCCTCTATGGATAATCCAGACAGTGAGATGGTTCTGTATCTCATGCTGCGTTCTGTGGACCGTTTCTTCCAGCAGCACTCCAGATACCCAGGTATCAGTACCATTAGAACCAGTAAAACCATCAGATCCAGTAAAATTATTACCAGAAAACAATAATGTTTGTGTGTGTGTGTGTCAGGTGTGTATAATTACCAGGTGGAGGAGGACATCAGCAGGCTGAAGGTGTGTGTGAACAGTCTGCTTCAGGAGTACATGCTCAACGTCAACGTTAAAGACGACTACATCCACGAGTTGTGAGTGAACGTCGCTGTGATGTCACTTCCTCCTTATTGACTCCGTGTCCTTTAGTAACAATGCTATTAATAATGAATAATAAGAGTGTTTCCCAACATTAAATAATAATTAATCTTCTACTGATTTGAATATATTTCCTGTGTGTGTTTGTGTGTGTTTTAGTTGCCGTTATGGAGCTGCAGAACCACACACAGTTGCAGCATTACTGGGAGGTGAGATTACACAGTCACAGAGAGGCCGACACACACACACACACACACACACACACACACACAAACTTGGTGGTCAGTTGTTGATTCATTCTCTTTAACAGCAGCTTTGTTAATGTTTCCATAGCAACAGCTCATTCACAGGGGTGTGTATGCATATGATATTGAGATACAGTTTTTTTTCAAGTAAAGCGATGTTTGTATATGATGTGTGGGAGGAGTCTCCATGGTTCAGACTGAGCAGCACTTGCACACACACACACACACACACACTTTAATTGCAGACTGTCAGCTTTAATTTGAGGGCATTTATATCCAAATCAGGTGAACAGTGTAGGAATTACAACAGTTTGTATATGTGCCTCCCACTTGTTAAGGGACCAAAAGTAATGGGACAGAATAATCATCATAAATCAAACGTTCACTTTTTTAATACTTGGTTGCAAATCCTTTATAGTCAATTACAGCCTGAAGTCTGGAACACATAGACATCACCAGACGCTGGGTTTCATCCCTGGTGATGCTCTGCCAGGCCTCTACTGCAACTGTCTTCAGTTCCTGTTTGTTCTTGGGGCATTTTCCCTTCAGTTTTGTCTTCAGCAAGTGAAATGCACGCTCAATCAGATTCAGGTCAGGTGATTGACTTGGCCATAGCATAACATTCCACTTTTTTCCCTTAAAAAACTCTTTGGTTGCTTTTGCAGTATGCTTTGGGTCATTGTCCATCTGCACTGTGAAGCGCCGTCCAATGAGTTCTGAAGCATTTGGCTGAATATGAGCAGATAATATTGCTGAAACACTTCAGAATTCATTCTGCTGCTTTTGTCAGCAGTCACATCATCAATAAATACAAGAGAACCAGTTCCATTGGCAGCCATACATGCTCACGCCATGACACTACCACCACCATGCTTCACTGATGAGGTGGTATGCTTAGGATCATGAGCAGTTCCTTTCCTTCTCTTCCCATCACTCTGGTACAAGTTGATCTTGGTCTCATCTGTCCATAGGATGTTGTTCCAGAACTCTGGAGGCTTTTTTAGATGTTGTTTGGCAAACTCTAATCTGGCCTTCCTGTTTTCGAGGCTCACCAATGGTTTACATCTTGTGGTGAACCCTCTGTATTCACGCTGGTGAAGACTTCTCTTGATTGTTGACTTTGACACACATACACTTACCTCCTGGAGAGTGTTCTTGATCTGGCCAACTGTTGTGAAGGGTGTTTTCTTCACCAGGGAAAGAATTCTTCGGTCATCCACCACAGTTGTTTTCCGTGGTCTTGGGGGTCTTTTGGTGTTGCTGAGCTCACCGGTGTGTTCCTTCTTTTTAAGAATGTTCCAAACAGTTGTTTTGTGCACGCCTAAAGTTTTTGCTATCTCTCTGATGGGGTTGTTTTGTTTTTTCAGCCTAATGGTGGCTTGCTTCACTGTTAGTGACAGCTCTTTGGATCTCATCTTGGAGAGTTGACAGCAACAGATTCCAAATGCAAATTGCACACTTGAAATGAACTCTGGACCTTTTATCTGCTCATTGTAATTGGTATAATGAGAGAATAACACACACACCTGGCCATGGAACAGCGTAGAAGCCAGTTGTCCCATTACTTTTGGTCCCTTAACAAGTGGGAGGCACATATGCAAACTGTTGTAATTCCTACACCGTTCACCTGATTTGGATGTAAATGCCCTCAAATTAAAGCTGACAGTCTGCAGTTAAAGCACAACTTGTTCGTTTCATTTCAAATCCATTGTGGTGGTGTATAGAGCCAAAAACGTTAGAATTGTGTCGATGTCCCAATATTTATGGACCTGACGTGCTCTCTTTTCTCATTACAGGAGCTGCAGCTCAGGAAGCCATCAAACTCATCACACACCAGTTTGTGCCATTTAACAACACGTTCATCTACAACGCTATGGCTCAGACATCAGCCACCTTCCAGCTCTGAGAACGTGTGTGTGTGTGTTTTATTCAGCACCATTTGTTCATTATCATGCTCTTAATGTTACTGTTCATATAAATACTGCATCAGTAATAAATCCCGACTAGTGCAGTGTTTATTTTCATTAATCAACGTGTTTATGACGCACCTCAGAGTGGATTCTGGGTATTCTCTGTGTGAACACACGTTCTACCTGAAGCACATTAATATCTTTATATTAAAATATGAGATTTGTTTAGTGAATCTGGTGTTGGTTTGTTGGTGTTAGTTATAAAATCATTCCTGAGAGGTTAGTGTTGAAGGTTGTGTGCTATGATGATGTGACAGGAGGACACAGTGTTGGGGTTCTTCACTTTAATGAGAAGTGAGATCGTCTCAGAAATCACTGCGTCATGACACCGGTCCATTTATTGGTTTAAAAAATTCAGAAGGATCTCAGTTGTGTTTGAGGAAAAGGTGAAGGTTTAATCCAGATTTGGAACACAGCTTTAGCGCAGACATGAGTGTTATTCTTCTCACACACAGCAGATGGCGCTCTTCATGCATTTTTTTTTTTATTGATTTCAACCCAGAGTAAAAAAGCTGCCTCATTTCCTCTGCAATCAGCACATTGTGCTTACTGAATAATTCATAACTGCAGCTGCTCTTAAACTGATCTGAACAGAATGAGGGAGTGAAGTGGAGTGTGAATCACTGCAGCAGTAAACCTCACACACACACACACTCACAGTGAGAGTGTGTGTATCTCTTGTTCTTCACTGTTCTGTAGTCAATAGTCAAGTTAGCATTTTTAAACATTTGCTCACTAAAAAATAAATAATTTCTGACCGATGACTTTATAAACAGATTTTATGTTTTTAAATGAAACGGCTAGAAGACGGACGGCTGCAGTGCAAACAACCCTGAGGTGAAAGATGCTCCACACATTCTGTTTATCATTATTTACAGACACCAAAATACTCTTCAGCCTTTTTTGAGGCTCACAGAACCGTCATCGATGATTAGTTCAGAGTTTGACTGTTTTGCAACTGCAGGGGATTTTAATATTCACATAAAAAACACAAAACTACAAAAGAAATGATGATTGTTGTGAAGACTTTTCAGCTGATTCAGCATGTGCATGGACTCACACACAATGGTGGACACACACTAGATTCACTCAGTAAGGGTCTAAACATTTCATCCCTTGTTATTAAGGATGTAGCACCATCTGATCACTGCTGTATTTTCTTTGATATATTGATCTCTGCTACCACTGGAGATGAATCACCTGATGATCAGCAGGTCAGTTTTGTTAGGATTGAGCTTTAACTGATGAGCAGTCATCCATGATGAGATCTGATCAGAAGCTGTGGTATCTGAGGGTGGGAAAGAGAAGATAAGTTGTGTATCATCAGCATAGCAGTGGTAAGCCTAAACACTACACATAGCCTGAACACTACACACCACTCTTAACACTACACACAGCCTGAACACTACACACAACTCTAACACTACACACAACTCTAACACTACACACAGCCTGAACACTACACACAACTCTAACACTACACACAGCATAAACATACACATAGCTCTAACACTACACACAACATAAACGCTACACACAACTCTAACCCTAAGACAGGTTTGTACAGCAGGTATCTGGTCAGGACAATGCTTGGAGGCGGAGCTTCAGCTTCCAACAGGATAATAAATCATACAGGTAAATACTCTACCTGAGAAAAAATATTTTACACCATCAAGTTGAGAGAGTTAATCTGACCGAGTCTTTAGATCTCTCCGTTTAATCTGACGCGTCTCCACTAATTTTACCAGAAGTGCAGAGCTCATAGTGACGTTTTTAAGGAGACTTTAATCAAAATTTCACACTGCACCTTTCAGGAAACAGGCTAGTGTTAGAAGACCATCACCTTTGACCCAAAGTGTGTAGAAACACAGCGAGATCTGCAGAGGCAGAGTTGAAGAGCGGTGTGTGAACCCTGAGCCCCTTGAGGAAGGGTGAAGGATGAAGAAAAGCTAAAAGGCTAATAAATGTAGCCTTGGTGTCTCTACCTCGTCCTCACCTTGGAGGAATCGGGACTGATGCCCACACTGAGTCACTGCCGAGTGTAAATCAGAAGTAACAAGGACTTCAGGGTTAAAACCAGGCCGTGAATCACAAGCTATAAAATAAAATAAAATCAGAGTCCTTGAAAAAGTCGAGATGCATCCAATTAATGACTAAAGGACGAAAACCAGCAGCAGGACGACGTTTCACTGCCGGGACAAACAGGTTTATTGGTCAGGTTCATTAAGGAGTAACAGAACAGACACTGTGATGAAATGATTAAAGAGAAAAAAGGAGAAAAGTGGAAAAAACTCTGTAGTTCATTGTACACATCAGCAGCGCGCGCGCACACGCACACACACACACACACACACACACACACACACACACAGAGATGATTGCCTGGACATTGTCATGGATGGCCCTCATTCAGAAGAACAGATCAGCTGCATCACACACACTCCTACTGAAGAGACACACACTGAATGTGGCTTTTTAACACTTTTTAGCACTTTAACTACATCCTCTCCTGCTGTCTCTCTCTCTCTCTCTCTCTCTCTCTCTCTCTCTCTCTCACTCTCTCTTTCAGAATGTTAATCTCACACATTTTAATCACTAAAACATAATGATTAAAATGTGTTATATAGTGAAATATAGTGAAGATGCAAATTATAAAATAATGAAGAAATTAAGAGGTTAAAATACTCACTCATTCATTTTCTACCGCTTATCCGAACTACCTCGGGTCACGGGGAGCCTGTGCCTATCTCAGGCGTCATCGGGCATCAAGGCAGGATACACCCTGGACGGAGTGCCAACCCATCACAGGGCACACACACAAACACACTCATTCACTCACACAATCACACACTACGGACAATTTTCCAGAGATGCCAATCAACCTACCATGCATGTCTTTGGACCGGGGGAGGAAACCGGAGTACCCGGAGGAAACCCCCGAGGCACGGGGAGAACATGCAAACTCCACACACACAAGGTGGAGGTGGGAATCGAACCCCCAACCCTGGAGGTGTGAGGCGAACGTGCTAACCACTAAGCCACCATGCCCCCCCAGGTTAAAATACAATAAATACAAACACAATAAAAACAAACACACAATAAACACAAACACAATAAAAACAAACACACAATAAATACTAACACACAGCCAAT
>NC_083482.1:17792904-17800404 GCF_030014155.1 Tachysurus vachellii | reverse complement strand
ATCAGTAGGTTCCTCTGGAGCACTTTCAGCCACCTCAGAGATCAATATACTATCTACTAGTGCAGGTAATGGTTGTTGGGAGATAGGAACTGTCTCCACTGGGGAAGTTAAAGGTTCCTCAGAGACATCTACAGCCTCTACTGGGGAAGAAGCATCCTCTTGTGTACCCAGTGGTTCCTCAGGGGCAGCAGATTGTTTAAATAAATCAGGTTCCTCTGGTACAGATTTCTGTGGCACACAAGTAGTTTCTACAGGCACTGTTGGTTCCTCTGGGGCAGCTGCTGGTTCACTGGATGCAGACCCTATGGGAGCAGAAACATTCACTTCTTGTACAGCTGTGGGCTCCACCGGGGCTACAGCATTCTCTTCTGGAACAGGTTCAAGCTCCTCTGGGACAGTAACAGACTCTACTGTGTTAGGAACAGCTTCAACTGGTAGTTTATCTGGTTCATCTGGGGAAGCGGCAGCCTCTACTGGAGAAGAAACAGAATCTTCAGGTACAATTGGTGGTTCCTGAACTGGGGCAACAAATTTTTCATTTGTTGCTAATTCATCTGAGGCAGGTGTTGCTTCCTCTGGGGCAGCTACTGGTTCTTCAGAGACATGTGAATGATTCACAGGGGCAGCTACTTGTTCAGAAGCAGGACCAGATGCCTCAGGAGTAGCTACTGGTTCTTTAGAGGCTGGTACAGGTTCCACAGGGGCAGCTGCTGGTTCTTCCAAGGCAGGAGCAGATTCCACAGGGGTAGCTACTGGTTCTTCTAAGGTAGGTGTAGGTTCCACAGGGGCAGCTGCTGGTTCTTCCAAGGCAGGGGCAGATTCCACAAGGGTAGCTACTGGTTCTTCTAAGGTAGGTGTAGGTTCCACAGGGGTAGCTACTGGTTCTTCTAAGGTAGGTGTAGGTTCCACAGGGGTAGCTACTGGTTTTTCCACGACAGGTACAGATTCTTCTGGGGAAGCAACTGGGTCTTCAAAGGCAGAAGCAGATTCTACATGGGAATCTATTGGTTTGGAGGCAGATGCAGGTTCCACAGGGGCAGCTAGTGATTCTTCAGAGGCAGGTTCCACGGGGGCAGGTTCCACAGGGACAGCTACTGATTCTTCAGAGGCAGGTTCCACGGGGGCAGGTTCCACAGGGACAGATACTGATTCTTCAGAGGCAGGTTCCACAGGGGCAGGTTTCACATGGGTAGGTCCTACTAGTTCCTCAGAGACAGGTACAGCTGTTAGTTTCTCTGAGGCAGGTACGGATTGTTCTGGTTCCACAGGAGCAGCTAATTTTTCTTCTGAGGCAGGTGCAGTTTCCATTGCAGCAGCTGCTGTTTTTTCTGTGGTTGGTGTGGGCTCATCTTTTGCAGGTGCAGGTTCCTCTGGGGCAGGTGTTAGTTCTTGTGGAGAAGCAGCTTCCACCCTGGCAGTTATAGCTTCCACAGGCTTTTCTTTTACTTGTTCTTTGTTTGGTGAGGCAGTGTGCTCGGTTGGAGCTTCTGATGGAGGTTCAGGAGGAGCTGTAGCACTATGGGCCACTTGCTCTGCTTTGATCTCTGCACTTCCATCCTGGTTTATTTGAGGAGCTTCAGCTTTCTGCTCTGTTGAAGCTGTAGCTACCACAGCACTCTCCTCCTTTTTCTCTTTAGGGTCACTGACATCATATCCCTTCTTCTTCTTGCTCAGCTTACCTCCCATAGTGTGACCTGCAAAACCATGAAATCTGGTGTTAGGTGATTAATCACTGCACTTTGTGTTTCTTCAGCATGAATCAGAATGGATGTGTTCTCGTCTGTATACGAAGGAATTAACTGGTGAGATAAAAATCAGCTGTGAGAAATATTACTATCCTTTGTTTCGTTGCTTGTGTTGTGTAAATCTGCGTATGAAGAGAATCACTAATGTGAACTAGGATTAAGCTTCAAATCCTAAAACCGTCTATTAATTTCTGCGATTTTCTAAAGGGATTATGTTCAATATCAACAAGTTAACTTAATATCTATTCAGTTTAGAAGGAAAGTAATGGCACCCTGCACAAAGGAGGAGGATCTTGTGTTTGAATGGAAGCTGATGCACTGCTGATGGGAGTTTTGTGATCATTTACAGCTTGAAATTTCAAATTACGAGTAAGAGAATGAAGAAAATCAGCTAAACCTTTACAACCATGGTAGTTTTTTTTTTACTTCAGTTTGACCAAGAAAACAATTCATAAAGCTGAAAGATTTGAGTGGGGTTAGTGGTTTAACGGTGTCTTAGAGGTTAACACGTTCACCTCACACCTCCAGGGTTGGGGGTTCGATTCCCACCTCCTCCTTGTGTGTGTGGAGTTTGCATGTTCTCCCCGTGCCTCGGGGGTTTCCTCCGGGTACTCCGGTTTCCTCCCCCGGTCCAAAGACATGCATGGTAGGTTGATTGGCATCACTGGAAAATTGTCCGTAGTGTGTGATTGTGTGAGTGAATGAGTGTGTGTGTGTGTGTGTGCCCTGTGATGGGTTGGCACTCCGTCCAGGGTGTATCCTGCCTTGATGCCTGATGATGCCTGAGATAGGCACAGGCTCCCCGTGACCCGAGGTAGTTCGGATAAGCGGTAGAAGATGAATGAATGAATGAATGAATGAAAGATTTGATAAATGAAGTCTGTAGCTTTCAGTAAACCCACAGGGACTGTATTCTAACACTGTAAAAGTGTTGACCTGCCACATGAAGGTGGTTAAAACAGAAACTGTGCTTCACACAGCGTGCAGCCCTACTGGTTGTGTAACCTCTTTAGCTAGCTTGACAGCTGCTATTATTGTGTACAGATGAAGACTGTGGCTTCAAAGAAGAAAACTACAAAAAACAGTTTCTGAGCACAGTGGGTAGGTCCCTGGAATCGTTTAAACAGACTTTTCTTGAGCTAATACAGTAATGAGAGTAAATTCAGTTTTGACCCAAATGAACAACTGAGGGCAATTCATCAATTCCTGCATTAAAAGCAGGACTGGAACACAGGATTAATTAACCATGATGGAAGTGAAAACTGATAAAAGCGTGCACTGTGTGTGGCTGCCAGCTTCGTCTGCGCTGTGTCGCCTTTTAAAGGGCATTCACTTTATTCACCATGTCGAACTCTGCCAAATAAAGAAGGTTTGAAAGCAGTCCAAAAGCTGCAGGAGACGAGGACGAATGAAAGACAAATGGCTGCTTGATGGAAATTTCACATGGTTCTAAAGATTCAGGAATGCTGAGTAAGTCGAACACCAATGAGCTGCAGCGTTCCTCACTCATTCCTCATTCACAGCATTTACATATAAAGTCTGAATTTTCAGCGTCTCTTAAGAGAAGGACACAACATGATGGTAAATCAGGAGAGAATTTTAACCTCAGTGTCGTGGGAAAATACGAGCTGGTTCAGTGCCATGAGAGCAACACAAACAGAAAATGACCTGCTTATAGAGACAGAGTTCCTGCTGTGTCCAGCTCAACACTGTAGTGCTGCTGTTAGTGTCGGCTGATAGGAGCCATGAGATGTTTGTGGACGACTGGCTGAGCTCGGTGCAGCGAGGAGATAAGGGTGGAGAAAACGGCTGATTAGATAACACACAACTGTACACTACAGCTCCACCACACAAAACACAAAATCTTGGAATGATTTACTCGCATTATTCAATCTGCTTCTGTTTTATAATCGCTATGATGTGCTACAACTAACAAAGATCTTTCAGCTTTTTGGCGTTAATCAAATAAATGAGAACACTGCGTTCTTTAACAGCCAGCTTTCACTTTGTGGAAAATCATAAAAAAAATTTTTAAAAAACACCTTCTTGAGTCCAGAGCGTCTACATGCTTACTGAGTGTACATTAATGCTGAACGTTCAGATGCAGAGATTTTAATGAATTATTCTTGCCTTGTTGCTGCTGTGATGTCTGCAGCAGGAACAGCCCAAAATGCTGCTGCACCATTGCATGTGTTAGAGGATGCGCAGTCATGCACCACCATAATGCAAAAATCGATCTGAGTGCTGAGCTCGGCAGAATGTAGCGGCTTTTATTATAGCTCACAACTGTCTGGGACAGTTACGATTACAGCCTCAACTACGTTACTCTTTTAAATATATAAATATAGCATTAGGGCAGAAAATATAATAGCTACAAATCCAATGATGATTATTTTTGCTGCCACAAGGTCACCATGACACTGTTGTACATTTACAGTGTGATAACACATAAAATACCCAGACTGGCCATTACAACACCACCAGGAAGCAGATTTTTTTCCATTTATATCCACCTGAAGTGTACTGTACAGTGTATGAGTAACCCTTTGTGTTTAATCAGTAGTGAACGTTGTGCCTTGGACAGTGAGCAGAAATTAAAAACGTCATTTCAAGGTCAGAATAAATGAAGTGGAAACAGTTCAGAGTTCTGAGTGTTTTATTGCTCCTGCTATTCAACATCACACCCCCGAGTCCTAACCAGAGGATCTCTGCATGCACACAAGTTCACTGTGAGATCTGACGTTGCAAGGAGATGCTGGTGATGCTCCAAAATGATGTCACTTCCTTTACAAATTGACTTCCAGAGATTTTTATTAAAAGAAAATAAAGCATGAAAATATAACAAAGCAAAAGTACTTTTTCCGTCTGCTTTGTCTGTCTGTCAGTCTGTCTGTCAGTCAGTCTCAGTCTGTCTGTCAGTCTGTCTGTCAGTCTGTCTGTCAGTCAGTCTCAGTCTGTCAGTCTGTCAGTCAGTCTGTCAGTCTGTCAGTGTGACAGACGTCATCCTCGTGCCTCAACCTGCTATTCTATTGTTTTTAAACTAGCATCATTTAGCATCATATACACAAACTTTTCAGCTTAATATTCTGTATCTGTTTAGATCAGAAAGTTGCGGAAATTTAAATGTCTGTGTTATTGATTGGTTTATGTTCAATTTGTTCCTGAAAATATATATAATAATTTAATGTATGTGAATTTATGAACTTTAGATGATATATCCATTGATTTATGTAGCTTTACTAGCTAGAATTTAGTGTGTGTGTGTGTGTGTGTGTGTGCTTGCGTGTGTGTGTGTGTGTGTGTGTGTATTTACTAGCTAGAATTTAGGATCTTCTTTATTAAAAACTGTACAAAAAATGTTAAATAGATTAAAAAAAATAAAAACAAACAAAAAAAATGTGATTAATTTACAAGTAATAAACAAAAAAATCGAGGCTGAAGTAGTTGCCATGGCGACTGGGCCCGAGTAGTTTCAGCGAATTCCAGCAAAATCCCGCGATAATAGGATTTGATCACCGTGAACGCGCACAGCAGCTTGTATGAGCTTCACAATTAACTTTAAAATGATAATGAAGGTGAAGGTGGGATTTAATGTGAGTAAATAATGTGAGTAAATAATGTGAGTAAATAATGTGAGTAAATAATGTGAGTAAATAATGTGAGCCGGTTTAATAATGTACAAAAAATACAAAGAGAAAATAGATAAAATCTGTTAAAACTTTAAAATCTTTTAAAGACAAAGAGAGACAGAGAGAGAGAGAGAGAGAGAGAGAGAGAGAGAGAGAGAGAGAGAGAGAGCGAGAGAGAGAGACAGGAGGAGACAGAGAGAGAGAGAGAGCGAGAGAGAGAGAGAGAGAGAGAGAGAGAGAGAGAGACAGCAGGAGACAGAGAGAGAGAGAGAGAGAGAGAGAGAGAGAGAGAGAGAGAGAGAGAGAGAGAGAGAGACAGCAGGAGACAGAGGGAGAGAGAGAGAGAGAGAGAGAGAGAGAGAGAGAGAGAGAGAGAGAGACAGCAGGAGACAGAGAGAGAGAGAGAGAGAGAGAGAGAGAGAGAGCAGGAGGGAGAGAGAGAGAGAGAGAGAGAGAGAGACAGCAGGAGACAGAGGGAGAGAGAGAGAGAGAGCAGGAGACAGAGGGAGAGAGAGAGAGAGAGAGAGAGACAGCAGGAGACAGAGGGAGAGGCCAACCTCCTCCCATTTCATCAGACACAAAGACTCTGTACAGCTTTAACAGGGCTTCAAAAGAAATGATGTATAAAGTGTGTGTGTGTGTGTGTGTGTGTGTGTGTGTGTATGTGTGTGTGTATGTGTGTGTGTGTGTGTGTGTGTGTGTGTGTGTGTGTGTGTGTGTGTGTGTGTGTGTGTGTGTGTTTGAGCCATAGAGAACAAAGAAAAGCTGAGTGGTGTGGAGCCGGTACTCTGCTCACTTCTTCTCCTCTCTTCACTAAACCTGTAGTATAACCGAGATGTGTGTGTGTGTGTGTGTGTGTGTGTGTGTGTGTGTATAGAAGTCTACACACCTGTCTGTTGTACCCTCAGTAATCCAAACGAGTGAGGAAGATGATGAAGAAGTGAACACGTCTCTCTCCTTTTCTCCTTTTCTCCTTTCTCTGATTCTGGTCCTCTTAAAGCTTCGGTGCTGTGTGAGACATGTGGCTATACAGTGCAGACCCACCCCCTACTGCACCTCCCTACTGCCCTCCCTCACTCCCTAAACCCTCCTTCACTCCCTACACCCTCCCCCATACGCCGTACACCCTCCCCCTCACTCCCTACACCCTCCCCCTCGCTGATGGTGGTGGACTTTGCTAAGCATATGGAGATGGCTGTAGTTAACACTTATCTCCAGAAGAGAGAGGAACGTAGAGTTACATATAAGAGTGGAGGTAGGAGACGAGGAAATCTGAGAGAGATTAATGACTGCAAAGTGGTGGTAGGAGAGAATGTAGCCAGCATCAGGTGGTGATGTGTAAGATGTCTCTGGTGGTCAGAAAAAAGTGGTGGAAGTTGAAAAAGAGAATTTTGTGAGGAATTCAGACAGAAGCTGAGACAGGCTTTGGGTGGTCAGGAGAAGCTTCCAGATGACCGGGAAACTACAGCAGAAGTGATCAGGGAGACGGGTAGGAGAGTGCTAGGTGTGTCCTCTGGAAGGAGAAAAGAAGATAAGGGAACATGGTGGTGGAACGAGGAAGTTCATTCAGAGGAAGATGCTAACTAAAAAGAAGTGGGACGTGACAAAGACCAAACAGAAAGCATACGGTGAGTTGTGTGTCAGGTCAGACACGAGGGAAGGTGAGAGGGACTTATACAGATTAATGAGATAGAGAGATAGAGAAGGGAAGGATGTACAACAGATAAGGGTGAGGAGAGATAGAGATGGGAAGGTGCTGACAGGTGAGGAGAGTGTGTAGAGAAGATGGAAGGAGTATTTTGAGGAGCTGATGAACGAGGAAAATGAGAGGGAAAGACGGGAGGAAGAGGTGAATATTGTAGAGCAAGAAATAGGAAAGATGAGGTGAGGAAGGATCTGAGGAGAATCAAGAGTGGAAAGTCTGTTGGTCCAGATGACGTACATGTGGAGGTGTGGAAGTGTCTAGGAGAGACAGCAGTGTAGTTTCTATCTAGACTGTTTAACAGGACTTTAGAGAGTGAGAAGATGCCTGAGGAATGGAGAAGGTGAAGTTAGCAGAGATGAGGATGTTGAGGTTCTCTTTAGGAGTGACGAGGATGGACAGGATTAGGAAGGAGCACATCAGA
>NC_083482.1:17772904-17780404 GCF_030014155.1 Tachysurus vachellii | reverse complement strand
CTAGCACTGGGTGATGATGGTGGTGGTGATGAAGATTTGTTATGGTTATTATTTAGTGGATGAGGAGTGCGATGAGACGTACTGAAACACAGCTGCATCTCAAGTCATTTCAGTGTGAAACATTTTCTCTTTAGACTCTTAATTTTAAACGTGGTCTTGATCCTGTTTTGTGTTAAATGTCTGTGGAGAGCGAGCGGGAAACATTCCTCATAGTTCCACAGCAGCTCCGTGTAGGGAAATGATTCATGATGCTTCCATTTTCTATTTTTGTTATGATCTCAGATCTGATTATTGTACATTATAAAGGTTTATTTTAGATTTTATTTGTGAGAATCAGAGAGTCTGAGAAGAAGCGTGACCGAGGAAAACAAAACAAAAAAGGAAAATTGGAACCAAAGAAAGAGAGAGAGAGAGAGAGAGAGTGTGTGTGTGTGTGTGTGTGTGTGTGTGTGTGTGTGTGTGTGTGTGTGTGTGTGTGTGTGTGTGTGGCATCCTAAACACATCCCAGGTGGTGTTTCAGTTTAGTGTTTTTTTTTTTCTCCACCTGGTGAACTCATCATCATTCCATCTCTCGCACTTCTTCTGTCTTCACTCGTCTGTCTCACTGCGTTCGTTTCTGAATCCTCTCACGATCACTTTTGTCTCTTTAAGGGAAGAGACCACAAGGTCTACCTTTTAATTTGGTATTCATTTTGCATGATTCTTCTTCTGATTATTACTTTTCTGAATAAGAATGAAGATGGAGATTTTTTTCTTCCTCTCAAGCACACAATCTGGACTAATGTACATTTTAGTTGTTAAAGCACTTCCAATAAAATGCGTTACTATTAAACTCCAGTTTATCTGCAGCTGTGTGTCAGTGTATGGCGTCTCGTCCACCTCACTGGTGAACAGTTTGTCACGTTTCCACACGTCTCCATGTTAAAGGAGAATCCAGAGTTTGGGCTTTTAGCTGAACAGCAGGACATTATTGATGTCAGATTAAATGAAGTCTTTCAATGTTTGTTTTTTTTTTTCCCTTTTTTTTTCCAGAGTTCAGTGCAGTAAGATCAACCTTGATTTTATTATTTTTATTATTATTATTTTTATTATTATTATTATTTTTTTTTTTACAATGAGCTTTGTATATAAATTGACCTGTATGAATAAATCTGTTGGGTGTTTAAGACACGTCAGATAGAGCAGGATTTTTTATTCGCGGAGTTTAAGATGCTGTGTACTGTGTAACTGAAGCACTTCCCCACTAGTCCACTTCCTGTATTAACGGGTTTTCACACGTTTTCTCTGTATTACATGCGTGTGACTGTAAGCCTTTCTCCTGATGCAGTATAACGGATCCTCAGAGTCGCTCGCTTTTCTGCCAATAAAGCAAAAGGAAACAGCTTCAATAAATCATGCAGACTCCACTGCTGTCTCTGTCCTTATTCTGAGTCTCTGTCCTCCTTCTAGAAATGTCTTTTAAATGGTTTTTTGGATGAGAATTTAGAGGTTTTTTCATTGCAGTAATTTAATGGAAGGAGTCTCCAGTGTCAGGTGGCGTGTAACAGGAGCAGTTGGAGGACGATAAGCACTGCAACGTGACAAAAGTGACTCTGCTTCATCACACCATCATTCAGCAAGTTATAACATTGTAGTTGTCCCTAGTGTCTGTAGATGGACCACAATAATATGTCCAACCTTTCAGTATAAATTCATTACATTTTATCTTCAGTCTTAAAGCAGAACCACAAGAATGTCTCTTATATAATGAATAATTTTCTTTTTTTACCTGCTAATATAAGGCTATGGAACATTACAACAGAAATGCTACATTAATTATTGCTGCTTAGTAATTGTTTATTTACAGAAAACTGCAGAGAGATGACGTCGGTACTGTGAGGGTTTTTGAACTCCAATCTGGCAACCCGAGTCTGTGTTTACATTAGCAACAGCCACTCCGCCATTTTCTACAACAAAGCTTGTCTCGGAGCAGCGATTATGACATCACCGCTGCCGCGACCAATCAAATTCACGATTCCTTCTTGTATGCAAATAAGTTCAAACATACGGGAAGCAACGATCAAATAGATTGGCTCCAGTAAATCTCTCTGACCAATAGTGTGGCGCGGGTCCGTGTCCGATGTCCCCCGGGTCCAAAAGCCTGCCACGTTACTTTGTCCCTGTGTTGCTCCTGTAGATCAAATTAACATAAATTTAGTTTTTTTTAAATCTGAGGAAATGAAATTTGACATGAAAAAGTAAATTAATACACAGAGTCTAAAGGGAAAAAGTTAAATGTGTTATGTAGAAAATTTCATTTTAATTCAAACTTTATTGATCACATCCACAATGACAAACTATATAACAAATAATTACATCAAAATTATTTCACTTCTGTACAAACATTATAAAAATATAAAGATGAGGAATAAATACGACTAATCTGAGAAGAATCTGACAAAACATCTGTACAAACAAACATCTGTACAAACATCTGTATAAACAAACATCTGTATAAACAAATAAAAGTGCAGTAAAGTTAGGAATCACATCTGTCGTGAAATTAAACAGAAGGATTACAACAATAATAATAATAATAATAATAATAATAATAATAATAATAATAATGACATGAACAAAGAGGAAATAAATTTATAAAGTGACAAAATAGAAACTACAGCCAACTGTAATGAAACATTCAGAATAATAATTATTATAATTTATTGTTTCCATATGAAACTGTAAAAAGAGACTAAATAAAGACTATAAAAGGTTAATAAATACTGTATAACATTCAGGTCTGTTATTCACCACCATGGACATTAACACTGTTCATTAACACTCATTACTGTTATATTACAGCTCCACTTTTATATCCTGCACTGATTTACTGCTCATTTCTCAGCTGTAATATATGTAAGATTTTTAATAGAATATTTGCACATTTTGCATTAATGTACAATTAGCGTTGTTATTTTTATTTACCTCAAATTGTTTGTTTTTTGTCATTTTTTCTTTATGGTTAAACAAATCTTTTTTATATTTATGCTGCTTCTTTATTGTTATTGTGCACCAAGACAAAGTCCATGTAAACTCTACAGAATCTGGAAATAAACCTCATCCTGATTCGAAATAAAAACAAAACTGAACAAAATTGTGTGTATGTATTTTAATGGATCATTGAAATTATTATTGAATCATTTTCCACAGATTTTTTTTTTTATTTCACTAAAAGCTAAAACACAGAAGTTGAAACTTTTAAAAGTTTAACAAAATATCCAAAAACGTGCAACTTGGCAACCCACGTCAGTTTTAGAGGAGGCAGGTCACACACATACACACACACATACACACACACACACACACACACACACTCCGGCCTTCTGTACATTCCCTAAAGCCCAGTGAGGATTTACACACGGCGTGTTTTTGGGTTTAATCCGGTTTCCGGGTTTGTGAGGAGTTTTTCCGGACCGTTAACACTGTGCAGGGCGGAGACACGATAACAACAACAAGCATCACTTACACCACCAGCTCCATCAGAAGCTTTTACCATCAGCGTCGGACAGTCGGAGAGTCAAATAGTCAAATAGTCGGAGAGTCAAATAGTCAGAGAGTCAAAGAGTCGGAGAGTCAAATAGTCAGAGAGTCAAATAGTCGGAGAGTCAAATAGTCGGAGAGTCAAATAGTCGGAGAGTCAAATAGTCGGAGAGTCAAATAGTCGGAGAGTCAAATAGTCGGAGAGTCAAATATTCGGAGAGTCAAATAGTCGGAGAGTCAAAGAGTCGGAGAGTCAAATAGTCGGAGAGTCAAAGAGTCGGAGAGTCAAATAGTCGGAGAGTCAAAGAGTCGGAGAGTCAAATAGTCGGAGAGTCAAAGAGTCGGAGAGTCAAATAGTCAAATAGTCAGAGAGTCGGAGCGTTTGTGTGTTTGTGTGTTTGTGAGTCATGCCCCAGACTGAGGGACTGAAACGCTTCAGTCTGCACAATTCTGGAGAAAAACAGTAACATGAAGCTGACATTTCGAACCCAGGAGCTCTCGAGGAACTGAGAACATCTTCACTTTTTTTAATTTGCACTCAGCAGCAGCTACAGTGTCCAGGTAGAGTCTCTAATCTCCTTCATCTCCACCTGTAAGTGTCTCTCTGATTCAGTCTTTAATCTGTCTCCTGTTTACACTCCATTTGTCCTTTGTCTAAAACTCCATCCACACTTTTGTCCACCTGTTAGATCTTCAGCTTCATCCCTCCATCTCTGTCCTCCACCACTGTAGCTGAATCTCAAGATTTTTATTTATTTCACACATGAACAGACATTTTTATAACACTGTTTGTAACAAACTCTTTGTAACATGTTTTATAACACACACAGACATTTTATAACACACACAGACGTTTTGTAACACACACAAACATGTGTAACACACACAGACGTGTAACACACACAGGTGTGTAACATACACAGATGTGTGTAACACAGACAGACATGTGTAATACACACAGAAATTTTATATCACACACAGGTGTGTAACACACACAAACATGTAACACACACAGACGTGTAACACACACAGGTGTGTAACATACACAGATATTTTATAACACACAGAGGTTTTGTAACACACACAAACATGTAACACACACAGACGTGTAACACACACAGGTGTGTAACATACACAGATGTTTTATAACACACACAGACATTTTATAACACACACAGAGGTTTTGTAACACACACAAACATGTAACACACACAGACGTGTAACACACACAGGTGTGTAACACACACAGACGTTTTATAACACACAGAGGTTTTGTAACACACACAAACATGTAACACACACAGACGTGTAACACACACAGGTGTGTAACACACACAGACGTTTTATAACACACAGAGGTTTTGTAACACACACAAACATGTAACACACACAGACGTGTAACACACACAGGTGTGTAACATACACAGATGTTTTATAACACACAGAGGTTTTGTAACACACACAAACATGTAACACACACAGACGTGTAACACACACAGGTGTGTAACATACACAGATGTTTTATAACACACAGAGGTTTTGTAACACACACAAACATGTAACACACACAGGTGTGTAACATACACAGATGTTTTATAACACACACAGACATTTTATAACACACACAGAGGTTTTGTAACACACACAAACATGTAACACACACAGACGTGTAACACACACAGGTGTGTAACACACACAGACGTTTTATAACACACACAGACGTTTTATAACACACACAGACGTTTTATAACACACACAGACGTTTTGTAACACACAGATGTTTTATATCACACACAGATGTGTAACACACAGACGTGTGTAACACACACAGATGTTTTATATCACACACAGGTGTGTAACACAGACAGACATGTGTAACACACAGATATGTGTAACACACACAGACGTGTAACACACACAGAAATTTTATATCACACACAGACGTGTGTAACACACACAGACGTTTTATATCACACACAGGTGTGTAACTCAGACATTTTGTAACACACACAGATGTGTGTAACACACAGACATTTATATCACACACAGGTGTGTAACTCAGACGTTTTGTATCACACACCGGTGTGTAACACACACATGCGTTTTGTAACACACAGATGTTTTATATAACACACAGATGTGTAACACACAGACGTGTGTAACACACACAGATGTTTTATATCACACACAGGTGTGTAACACAGACAGACATGTGTAACACACACAGACGTGTGTAACACACGGACGTTTTATATCACACACAGGTGTGTAACTCAGACATTTTGTAACACACACAGACGTGTGTAACACACACAGACGTTTTATATCACACACAGGTGTGTAACTCAGACATTTTGTAACACACACAGACGTTTTGTATCACACACAGACGTTTTATATCACACACAGGTGTGTAACTCAGACGTTTTATATCACACACAGACGTTTTATATCACACACAGACGTTTTATATCACACACAGGTGTGTAACTCAGACATTTTGTAACACACACAGGTGTGTAACTCAGACATTTTGTAACACACACAGACGTTTTGTATCACACACAGACGTTTTGTATCACACACAGTCGTTTTATATCACACACAGGTGTGTAACTCAGACATTTTGTAACACACACAGACGTGTGTAACACACACAGACGTTTTGCATCACACACAGACGTTTTGTATCACACACAGACGTTTTATATCACACACAGGTGTGTAACTCAGACATTTTGTAACACACACAGGTGTGTAACTCAGACGTTTTGTATCACACACAGACGTTTTATATCACACACCGGTGTGTAACACAGACAGTTGAACTGTTTCTGTCTCTCAGCCCCTGAGTCTCTACACTCTGGTTATCAGTGAGAAGCCCCTCGGTCGTGTGGGAGGATGAGGAGCAGCGATGAGGCTGAAGGTTTTGATGGCGAGGCCTCCAACACGGCGATGGTGTCGGGGGCGAACAGTCCGTATCAGCCGACCACAGAGCCGGTTCTCTCCCGGAGTGTGTTCAGGAGCATGAGCTGGAACCCACACTACCTCACGTCACAACTCGGCATCCTGAAGATCGTCGAAGTGGTGAGTCCAAGGATCAGGAGAATAATTACGCTGTAATAAACTTCATATTATCTCCCAATCATTCGTCACTGTGTGTTTACTGTCGTAGCTTTTATTCTGTACTGGAGCTTTGAGGCTAATGCTAATGCTAATGTAACTAACATGGTCAAAATTACTGCCATCTATAAACATTAACTACAATCTAAAGTCCAAACTCTAAAATATTCACTGTGAAGTAATCTGTCATGTCTGATGGGCGTCATCTTATAAAACCAAAATCACTTCTCATCACTCTGTCCTCATCACACAAATATGTAAAGCTAGAACTTTTTTATTACTATTATCAAAAGTGAGACAGACAGCAGGACAGTGAGACAGACAGCAGGACAGTCAGACAGACAGCAAGACAGTGAGACAGACAGCAAGACAGTGAGACAGACAGCAGGACAGTGAGACAGACAGCAAGACAGTGAGACAGACAGCAGGACAGTCAGACAGACAGCAGGACAGTGAGACAGACAGCAGGACAGTGAGACAGACAGCAGGACAGTCAGACAGACAGCAGGACAGTGAGACAGACAGCAGGACAGTAAGACAGACAGCAGGACAGTGAGACAGACAGCAAGACAGTGAGACAGACAGCGGGACAGTCAGACAGACAGCAGGACAGTAAGACAGACAGCAGGACAGTGAGACAGACAGCAAGACAGTGAGACAGACAGCAGGACAGTCAGACAGACAGCAGGACAGTGAGACAGACAGCAAGACAGTGAGACAGACAGCGGGACAGTCAGACAGACAGCAGGGAGGCACCTGCATTTTTCTATGTCTGTCCCTCCTCCAAATTTTATTAAAAAAAGAACACACACACACACACACACACTCTCTCTTTCTCTCTCTCTCTCTCTCTCTCTC
>NC_083482.1:17765404-17767904 GCF_030014155.1 Tachysurus vachellii | reverse complement strand
CATCAGACACCATCACCCACTATCACACACACACACACCATTATACACCATCACCCACTATCACACACACACACCATTATACACCATCACACACTATCACACACCTTTATATACCATGACACACCATCACACACCATTATACACCATCAGACATCATTACACACGATTAAACACCATTAAGCACAGACACACATCACTGCTCACAGCATTCCATTCCTTCATACATCCATCATTTACACACCATCTACATGTAAAATACCTGATGTTCCTGTAAGAACTCTAACTCCAGTAGAAGGTGAACTTTATAAAGCCTTCAAGCTTGAACTTAAATGTTCTTTTGAATATGATACAGATCTGTTGAATATTTTATAAAAAAGCAAGGAGCGGGTTTTATCCTCTAGCTAATCCTTTATTTATTTATTTATTTATTTATTTATTTATTCATTTATTTAAACATAATTTTCCTCAGTTTGTTCCATTTATTTCTCTTGTTGAAAGTTTATTTCCAGAGAGAAGCTCATTTCTTTTCCCATCCAACCAAAACCACACAAACACATAGGGCCTTTTTACACCCGGTCACTTCATGTCTTGTCTCTGATCCAATATCTATCTGATTTGTTAAAACTCTTCCATTTACATTAGGCCACATAAATGCGTCTCAGCGAATCGGATATCGATCCGATCTTTCTGCTCCCGCCCAAAATGCTAATATATTTTACCTCATTTCCAGAGTAATTGAACACACTTTGGTGTATGCGGTTTTCAGAACGCAATCAAAAAGAAGACGAAAAACCTTGTTATGATGGTTATGCTACAAAAAACAGCATTTACATTTATTTGTTTCTGGCGCGATTCACGACTCGCGAGTCACTTGCGAGTGACGTACTTCCGTTTGGGAGGAGTATAGCGCTGACGTATGTGGCTTGAACAACCACATTCATTTACACCTGTCCAGTTTCATCTGAAACACGTCCCAGACCACCTCCTGAAGGGGTTTGTACCGTCGCATTTATATCCGTCTCCAAAACGTTTCGGAGGGCATTTAGACCTGGTCTTTTTACCATCGGATAGCTATCGGATCACAGAAAACCTATGAAGTGACCAGGTGTAAAAAGCCCCATACACACACATTGTCAAGTGTTTAACTGTGCTCTTTCCCACACTTGAAGAGAATATGTCTCACTATTTGAAGAAGTAAACTGGATTCCACTCAATGATTAGGCTTTGTGAATTTCTTTCATCCATTTATTTGTTATAGCATTAAGCTATGTATTTGAAAAAACTGAAGGCTGACTAAAATGGCCGTGCATATTCTCTTTGTCTCACTGAGACTTTTCCTTACAGACACAAGAGTGGGGAAACACACAGTTAGACAAAACACTTGACAGTGAAAAACCAGCTGTCACGTCAGAGTTCTTTGGTGAGTACCCGCTCCCGCTCACTGATTGATATCAACCTCTAATACTCATTTTTCTTTAAGTCCGCGCTGTTCTTTGCCGTAGAGTCCAGTGCATACCAATAATGCGCTTCTTTATCCGGCCCAGGCATGTGCAACAGGTTGCGGATCCGTTTCACCTGGTACTAATGAGGGAAGGCGGGGTTACGGGCGGTTTGCCGCAACACCTCCCACTCGATCTTTCATAGTCCCCTTGGAAGACCGCACAGCTTAGCAACCGTGCCGTTTTGTAGCCTTTACTTATTCCTCATCTGCTCCTCGATTGGGAGAAGAACAACAAGGCGTCTAACGTCTCTCTATGCAGCACAGTACCTTGACAGACCCTCTTCCCTTCACAGGACGCAGGATTTTTGACCGTTGAATTTTGGACAGGAACACAATGATTTGGAGACACCCGAACATTTACATCCCTTACGATGCCCCTTGGATCAGAGTTTACACTGATGACTCTTCTGAGCTTAAACTGCCCTTTTAGCGCATTTTGATCGCATAGCCACACAATGTCTCCAACGGCAACGTTCCTCTCTGCTGTATGCCACTTGTTCCTCACAAACAGGTATGGACCAGCAAGTTGGCTCCAGGATCTCCAAAAGCAATTGACTTGGTTTTGTATCTCTTGCAGCCTTTTATAGGGGTAGCTGGGAAAGTCGAATGTCTTGTAATACCCTGTCTGTGTGGCTCGACCAAGCAGTAGTGAGTTTGGCGTGACATATTTTATGCAGCCTTCCTGACTCTGAACTCTTGCATCAATGGGACATTCGTTTGCATGATTGGCTGCTAGTTGAAGTGCAGATAAAAGAACTCACTGAAAGTAAGGTCCGACCCTTTCTCAAGACTTTGGAGAGCTCTCTTTCAGCTCCATTTCAGTGTGGTGAATCGGCTGGATGCACTTTCCAGGCAAACTGTGTTCCTTTTTTAACTGCATACTCCTCTAAGGTTGCTTTATCTTGACTTTCCAGAAAAGCGTACAGATCCTTCAGTAGAGGTTTTGCACCAACAAAATTGGTTCCTGGGTCTGACCAGACCTTTCGGGGATGACCTCTA
>NC_083482.1:17742904-17750404 GCF_030014155.1 Tachysurus vachellii | reverse complement strand
AGCTGTGTGTGTGTGTGTATGTGTGTGTGTGTGTGTTATTCTCATTAAGGGAGAATTTTTCTTCCCTGCTTAAAGTCTTTCAGCTTTTTCCTGCTTTTGAATCTCTGAGGTGGAGCTGTGGTGTAGGCGCTGTTATTCTCTCACCCCAGTAAAGTCAGGTGTTCAGTATCAGCCAATCAGAGCGGTGATACACACATACACTCCTCTATACGCTGTGTTATAATCGCTCAGCAAATCAGAGCACACACCAGTGTATTTACTATTCATAGCCAATCTTGTATATAATGTAGAAAAGTCTGAAGTGTGTGTGTGTGTGTGTGTGTGTGTGTGTGTGTGTACAGGACCTGATTAACGCTGCCTGCTCCACGCTGTTCTTCTTTAGCGCCTCAGTGGTGTTAGCGGCACTCAATCACCAGAGTGGTGCAGAAATCGCTGCTGTGGTAACCAGATCACTCATTTCTCATTTAATTACTCCTTACTCTGATGCACTCTCTAAATGTGTGTGTGTGTGTGTGTGTGTGTGTGTTACAGATCTTTGGCTTTGTGTTGATGTTGGTGTATGGTGTTAACACAGGTGTGTGTGTGAGACTGTGGCGCTTAGGAGACCAGCGTCCCCTACAGACCAGCGAGTACACACGTGCCCGGACGGCCTCGCGCAGTGAAGTGGAAGCACGACCTGAATAACACACACACATAAACAGACACACATTTATCTCACACATTAAACACACAAACTCACACTAAACACTTTATTATAAACATTAATCATGTACTAATTCAGAAGGTGTGTGTGATTTATGTGTTTATGCTTCAAAATGTTTTTTTTTCTCTTTTTGTTTTTTTTTCTGTTTTTTTTTATCTTTCTGAGTTTTAAATTCTGTTTGTTTTTCTTTTTTTATTTTTCCACTTGAGCAAATTGCTAACACACAATTCACTAATTTGCGAGTGATTAAACACTATTATCTGTACTAGGGCTAATGTTTCAGCTAGCTCAGTGTGTTTGTGCTAATCTTTCTGATTATCTGTTAATGTGTGGAATGATTCCTCAGTTAAGAGCTATTTGCTAGTGTTTTGGCTAGTTACTGTTAGCTAACACTAGTGATAGAGATTATTCATGAACTAGTGTTTCAGTCTCTACATTTTAGATGAATCATTGTAAGCAGTGCTAATAATTAGAAATTCAGCCAGTTGATAAGTCTGAACATTTAGACTAGTGTTTTGAATAGTTTCTAAATGTGTGAACTAACAGCTAATGTTTCTGTTGTTACTCTTCTGCAGTCACCAGCATCACTGAGGGGTATCTGTGAGGGTAGTTAGCATTTGAGCTAGTTTTAGTCTTTTGGATATCTAATAGTGTGTGAGTTTCTATTTTTTACCATTTGCTCTCTTCACAGATTATGATAAAGAATACAGAAATAGAAAAGAAAGAAAAACTCTGTGATGTCAGTAAATTATTAACTACAACGAATTGATATAAAACTCAACCTTTTGTTTTGACTCTTAATATTTGGATCAGACTGTAAACACTTTGTAACTGTTTTGTCTTATTTTATCTTTAAATTGTTCTTTTGGTACTAATTTTATATTTTACTTTGTGTGTGTTCCTTCCTGTTTGATTTGTCCTGTTGTGTGTGTGTGTGTGTGTGTAAGATAATTTCAGTGTTGCGGTGTTTCATTACCTCCTCCCTGTAGTGTGCACTACATAGTAATCTTCTGTCCCTGTTCTAGATGTATGCGTGTGAGATGCTTATGTGTCAACACTTGTCCTCAACCTCAATCAGAAGGTTATGGTATGATGTCATCAACAAACCAGCAGGGTATTTTATACAGTCCCCTTCTACATGGTTTTATAGATTTAAAAGCAATAATGTGGATTTTAAAAATGAAACAGTCTGTTGTCTCTGTACCTCGTTTCTGTATCTCGTCCCTGTATCTCGTCCCTACACCTCATTTCTGTATCTCGTCCCTACACCTTGTCCTTACACCTCGTCTCTGTATCTTGTCTGCACACCTCGTCTCTACACCTCATCTCTGTATCTCGTCCCTAAACCTTGTCTCTGTATCTCGTCTCTACGCTTCGTCTCTGTATCTCGTTCCTAAACCTTGTCTCTGTATCTCATCCCTACACCTCGTCTCTGTACCTCGTCTCTGTACCTCGTCTCTGTATCCCGTCTCTATTTTACTGAATAAAGCTTAAGAGTTTTGAAGTGAAGCTTTGATGCTAATTAACCAGTCTCAGATAATGGGCTTTGCGCTAGTCATTAGTGATGGGATTATTTTGTCAGCTAGTATTTGCTTGTTAACATTTGTGCTGTTAGAGTTTGTGATTTGCTGCTAGCTGTGAATAGCTGTGCTGCTATACATAGGGCAATGGGTGGAGTCACTTTCACTCAAATCTCAAAATAGCCTCTTAAAAGCTATGTTAATTCTGACGGAACGTCTGTAAGCTTTGGTCGGGCACTCGCATATTTCCTTAGCCACAGTCATCAGGACTAGTCGCTTAATCTACTTACTTGCATTTGAGTGCTTTGTTGGCATTTTAGCTACTTCAAAAAAATTGGGCTAAACCTGTAAAAATACAACAAAATTCTATGAAATTAAAAAAGCAGATGACTAAAATTATCAAACATTAATTGATTTCTGCACTACAAATATTCAGGTATGATCACATGCCAGTGTGCTGTGTGTGTGTTGTGTGAGTGTGTTGTGTGTAATGTGCTGTGTGAGTGTTGTGTGAGTGTGTGTGTGTGATTTCATCTTTATTGTGCTTTATGTAATGACACACTCCTCCTCACTTAGAGGTTTTATTGATCAATTAATATCTGATTGTAACAGTTAATTATTTATCCCTTTTTAATTGAAGTCTGTAATCTGAGGCTCAATAATCCGACACTGTGATGTTTTAAACAGGAACACAGACGCTCTCAGATCTGTATTTATAGAGCTGTGTCTATTTACACACTCATTTACTGAAATTCTCTCGTTTGTGAAATGAATAAATTTTGTTCGAATGCAACTGTTATTTATGTTTTTATAGAAATCCCAGTTCTCAGCTGCTTATTCTGTTCTTTTTAAATGTTTATTATATTTATGATTTCAACAAAACAATAAAATCCTGTTTTATTAATCAAAACACATCTCGGGTTAAAAACAGAAAACAGACATTCAGCTAGTAGTAAAATAAAATGATGCTGATTGTGCAAAAGTAATAATAATAACGACGGTGATGAAGATAATGTGAACGTAGAGTGAGATTAAATGCTGCAGTACAGAGCAGTGTAACAGGACGTTGTTATAAAGGTGTTATAGAGCAGTGATATGAGCAGACACAGTAACGGGTTTAACTGTGACACTGAAATGTCTCTAAAAGGCCCTCTAGTGGCTGACGGCAGTACAGTTTAAGCCCCGCCCCTTTCCCATCTTGGTGAATGGGACACAACACAAACTCTACCTTTCTCTCAGTGTCTCCTCACTGTCGCTCACTCTGGTGTCTAACGTGGAGCTAACAGATAAATCCAGCTACGTTTCCTAACAAGACAGACGTTACTGTATGACTTAACTGTGTGATAATAAAAGATTTCTCCACTCAGACGTGTAACTGTACAATCAACATCCTTACAAAAACGATATGGCTTCAATTTAGCATTGTTCATGTTAATTATTAACACTGTTCTTAACACCTTTCATAAGATAGAGACCAACGAAAGTTTCAGAACCACAGAGTTGGGGTGGAGATTGTCGCACTGCTCACACACAAACACACACATGTCCAGGACAGAGGGATGTGACCAGACACCCATCTGACACACAAGCATTCACAGGTCTCATCAACTCCATTACAAATATAGAAAAAACTTTTATAAATCCTTCACACATAAAAACACACACAAAAACACACACACTAAACATTGTTTTTAAGGCTTTAGGTCATGAAAATGGTTTGGGTTCTTTGCAGCAGTGTGAAGGTTCTTCAGTCTGTCCCTCAGACAGGGTTCTGTGTCCTAAAGGTTTCTTACCTTCCTGAAAGGAATTAGAATTATTGACATATTGAGAAGTGTCCAGGCCTATATAGGCACTGAAGGTTATACGGTCACAGGACATGTTCACTGTGTGTGTGTGTGTGTGTGTGTGTGTGTGTGTGTGTGTTTAGTAATTCTTTAGTAATGTTGATCTCCCTTCAGGCACTGAAGTGGTCTCCTCTCCAGGGTCCTTCAGGTCCCAGTCACAGCTTTAATCCGAGTCAGAGTCTGAGTCAGCGTCTGAGTCACACAGCCGAGAAGAAACAGAGAGATAAAATAGCGAAAGGGAAAACATGTCTGTAATATAACAGAAAAGTGAAAGAGAACTTTAATCACCTTGTTTTTCCTGAGGTTCCTCGTTAGAGCCGCCGCCCTTCAGGAAGTCAGCGAGCTCGTTAAAGATGAAATAAAAATCCAGGGCGAACACGATGGTGGCGATGAACCCGAACACCTTCAGAGCCACAGTCCAGTTTACACACTTCAACACTGTCCCCCTAATGCAGCGTGCACTACTAAACAATGTTCACTAAATAGTGCAGACTCACACTGAGTCTTTTAGATGTTTGTGATTAACTGGAGGGAACAATGTGGTATTTGGAACAGCCCAGAAAATTACACAAAACACTGCAGATCACAAACAAGGAGCTTCACCACAGAAAAATTTTATTATTTTATTCTCAAAATGTAAAGACTGTATTTTATTCTTGTACTGTAAACTTGTATTTGTGTGTGTATATGTGTGTGTGTGTGTGTGTGTAAGTGTCTCACTCACTCCTGCAGCTTTAGATGATCCGTCTGGATATTTGGACACGGCCATGATGGAGATGATAAAGAAGACGATGGAGGCGGTGATACAGCGCAAAAAATCCTGAATGAATAAAAACAAACTAGAGATGATCAAGTTAAATATTTTTTGGCTTTCTTAAATGTTGTGTGTGTGTATAGTGTGTACAATGTGTGTATAGTGTGTATTGTGTCTGTAATGTGTACTGTGTGTGTATATAGTGTGTATTGTGTGTGTAATGTGTACTGTGTGTGTATATAGTGTGTATTGTGTGTGTAATGTGTACTGTGTGTGTATATAGTGTGTATTGTGTCTGTAATGTGTACTGTGTGTGTATATAGTGTGTATTGTGTGTGTAATGTGTACTGTGTGTGTATATAGTGTGTATTGTGTGTGTAATGTGTACTGTGTGTGTATTGTGTACTGTGTGTGTATAGTGTGTACTGTGTGTATAATGTGTACTGTGTTTAATGTGTACTGTGTGTGTAGTGCATACTGTGTGTGTATAGTGCATACTGTGTGTGTATAGTGCATACTGTGTGTGTATAGTGTGTACTGTGTGTAATGTGTACTGTGTGTGTGTAGTGTGTACTGTGTGTATAATGTGTACTGTGTTTAATGTGTACTGTGTGTGTAGTGCATACTGTGTGTGTATAGTGCATACTGTGTGTGTATAGTGCATACTGTGTGTGTATAGTGCATACTGTGTGTGTATAGTGCATACTGTGTGTGTATAGTGCATACTGTGTGTGTATAGTGTGTACTGTGTGTAATGTGTACTGTGTGTGTGTAGTGCATACTGTGTGTATAATGTGTACTGTGTGTAATGTGTACTGTGTGTGTGTGTACTGTGTGTATAATGTGTACTGTGTGTAATGTGTACTGTGTGTATAATGTGTACTGTGTGTAATGTGTACTGTGTGTGTATATAGTGTGTATTGTGTGTGTATATAGTGTGTACTGTGTGTGTATTGTGTACTGTGTGTATAATGTGTACTGTGTGTAATGTGTACTGTGTGTGTGTAGTGCATACTGTGTGTATAGTGTGTACTATGTGTAATGTGTACTGTGTGTGTAGTGCATACTGTGTGTGTATAGTGCATACTGTGTGTGTATAGTGCATACTGTGTGTGTATAGTGCATACTGTGTGTGTATAGTGTGTACTGTGTGTAATGTGTACTGTGTGTGTGTAGTGCATACTGTGTGTATAATGTGTACTGTGTGTAATGTGTACTGTGTGTGTGTGTACTGTGTGTATAATGTGTACTGTGTGTAATGTGTACTGTGTGTGTATATAGTGTGTATTGTGTGTGTATATAGTGTGTACTGTGTGTGTATTGTGTACTGTGTGTATAATGTGTACTGTGTGTAATGTGTACTGTGTGTGTGTAGTGCATACTGTGTGTATAGTGTGTACTATGTGTAATGTGTACTGTGTGTGTAGTGCATACTGTGTGTGTATAGTGTGTACTGTGTGTAATGTGTACTGTGTGTGTAGTGCATACTGTGTGTGTATAGTGTGTACTGTGTGTAATGTGTACTGTGTGTGTAGTGCATACTGTGTGTAATGTGTACTGTGTGTGTGTGTACTGCATACTGTGTGTGTAATGTGTACTGTGTGTAATGTGTACTGTGTGTGTATAGTGTGTACTGTGTGTGTAATGTGTACTGTGTGTGTAGTGCATACTGTGTGTGTAATGTGTACTGTGTGTGTGTGTGTTTAGTGTGTACTGTGTGTAATGTGTACTGTGTGTGTAGTGCATACTGTGTGTGTATAGTGTGTACTGTGTGTGTAATGTATACTGTGTGTAATGTGTACTGTGTGTGTGTGGGTGTGCAGTGCATACTGTGTGTGTATAGTGTGTACTGTGTGTATATAGTGTGTACTGTGTGTATATAGTGTGTACTGTGTGTAATGTGTACTGTGTGTGTAGTGCATACTGTGTGTATATAGTGTGTACTGTGTGTGTAATGTGTACTGTGTGTATTGTGTACTGTGTGTATTGTGTACTGTGTGTGTAGTGAATACTGTGTGTGTAATGTGTACTGTGTGTAATGTGTACTGTGTGTGTAGTGCATATTGTGTGTGTAATGTGTACTGTGTTTAATGTGTACTGTGTGTGTGTAGTGCATACTGTGTGTGTATAGTGTGTACTGTGTGTATATAGTGTGTACTGTGTGTGTGTAGTGCATACTGTGTGTCTATAGTGTGTACTGTGTGTAATGTGTACTGTGTGTGTAGTGCATACTGTGTGTATATAGTGTGTATTGTGTGTATATAGTGTGTACTGTGTGTAATGTGTACTGTGTGCATACTGTGTGTATATAGTGTGTACTGTGTGTATATAGTGTGTACTGTGTGTATATAGTGTGCACTGTGTGTGTAATGTGTATACAGTTTGTGTGTGTGTGTGTCTCACCATCAGTGGCCAGTGAAAGCCTTTAAATCTTTGGTTAAATTTGATGGAGTGAGCGAAGAGGATGAGCAGAGCAGAGATGAAGGCCAATAGAGGAGCAGTGACGAACGCTGCTGCTGTCGAAGCACAAAAACACACAAAACTGATGAAGGATGAAATCTGGAGGGAAAAAAAGAAAGTCTGAATGATTCTGAGCTCAGAGACAAACATGTTACACAAGTCTTAGATTATACTCCTGATCCTGTGGTCTGTATTTCAGATGTCTATGTTCATAGAGTA
>NC_083482.1:17737904-17740404 GCF_030014155.1 Tachysurus vachellii | reverse complement strand
TACTACTGAATACACACTGCGTCTGGGGGCTGGTATTACAGAGCAAAACTGCATGCATGGAAAAACTGCACGGAAACGGAAATGAAGAGAGAGAGAGAGAGAGAGAGAGAGAGAGAGAGAGAGAGAGACAGCGGAAACAGAGCATCTGGAAAAACGGCGCAGCTGCACGAGCTTCGTTTCTGTACGGAATCGATTCGATCATTGAATCGACTCAGATTCATCAACAAAATTAATGAAGCTCAGTTCATAAGAGATCTTTGAATGTTTTTATTGAGTGTGTACAGTAGTTAGGTACAAATGTGCTTTGATATATATCATATAATATGATTATATTATATTATATTATATTATATTATATTATATTATATTATATTATATTATATTATATTATATTATATTATATTATAATAATGTATACAGTATAGAACAAGACATTTTCTAAAAGACAAAACCAAGTAATTTTTTAACAGTCTATAACACACACATAATCTGAATTGAGTGTGTTTACTTTCTACACGTGTGCATGTGTACAATTTGTGTATTGAACAGACATGTAACATTTGTGTAACAGTGTTAATGCACAGTGTTATTGAGGTGCTGAACCCGTCCTCCTGTTGAAGGTGATTTTCGTGAAGATGTAATAACCATCAACACACCACAACACAACTGCGACCAAACCCATGATCTACACACACACACACACACACACACACACACACACACACACACACACACACACACACACACACACAGCTAATTACTCAGCTGACAGTATCTGCTGTTATTAATTAGATCATTAATGTTGTAGTGAGTAAATAAAGGAGTGAAAGTTCATCACTATTTGTAGTTTTATGTTTATTATATTAAGTTGAGTATAATAATAATTCATCAGATTACTCTTCACATTCTTTCACAATGTTCTAATAGAGTTATATATTTATAAACAGAGCTTCCAGTGTTAATAAAATGGCTTATTTTATTATGAAGTTTTATCTGCACAAGTCTGGAGACCATCATTAAAGCTGTAGTGTGAATAAAGTCAGATACTCACTCCTCCCACTAAGGTGCCCTTGTTAGTGAATGTGGACACGGCCATCAGGCTGATAACACAAAGGAAGAGCGCCGCAAAGACAGAGTTAAAGATGTCCTGTGAACAAAATCAACAAAACATTCATTAATATTCTGACTCACTGAGACCCTGAAATGCCTCATCTGTGTTTCTGCACGAGTCGAGGAACTCAAGATTGATCTCTGATGTTCTCACTAGAACATCAGTGTCATTAATAAAGTTCTGTCCTGAGGAGCAGAACACACAGAGCATGTTATCTAGTGTTCAGCAGGAACCCTAATAAGAACTTGGCTGGCGTTCGGGACGCAGCCATGACATGCTCACTATCAGAGGCCAGAAGAAGAAGCTGAGTGATTTGTGGAGCTTCAGCAGGTAGAGGATGAACAGAGCGAGTGTGATGAAAAACTCCATACAAGTGGCTGAGATGTAGGGCGGCCGCCAAGCCACCATGAAACACACAGACGCCGCAAACATCACCACCTGAGGAGGAAGTGATGAAGAGATAATAACCACACCACTACTTCCTGTGAACGCAACACAAGACAACAGGTCTCAACACCAGTTCATCGTATGAGACATAAATAAAACATTGTAATATATGACATTTAGAGTTGTGCTGTTAGAGGAGTTGTTGTACTCTGATACATGATAGAAACAAAAACATTTTCTAGTCTGATATCACAGACATCATGTGAAGTGTGTGTGATAAAGACAGTTGTGTTCTTACCAGTTCTGAGAGTTTCAGTAAACCTCGTCTGGATTTGAGGAAGGACACATCAACCTCCACCAAGCCCATGAGCATGAAAGTCTGCTGCTCTGCCATCTCTTCTCTCTCTCTCTGTATCACACACACACACTTCTTAATGACCACTTGTGCACATGTGGAATAAACCTGCTATAATGATAATAAAAGGTTTTTAATTCCTGTGCATTTCCTCTTCTGTAATTCGGTTGCACTGAAACAGGAACTGAGGCACTGATGACATGGTGACATGATGACAAGCTGACATGGTGACATTGAGGCATGGAGCTCAATGTGCAGAAGCAGATGATCAAAGTCTGATCGTCTTCTTATGGAGCGATTTCATCAATCCTGATGTTCTACCCCTGGTTGGACTCTTGTCTCCCGGTGGTCACCTTTACAAGGATTGATCCACATGGTCAGCCAGTGTCTCATGGGATTGTTGTGTATGAAGCCACCCAGAGACGTCATGTCTTCTTTAAAACAATGTTGTGTCAGTCAGCTGTATGTTCTGGTGTTTATCAGCAATCAGGTCTGTGCTGAACTCAGAGTTTATGATGACCCATTAGTTCCTCAGGAGCTCTCGGCTGTACTATTATAAACTGTTGTAGAAAGGACATTATTTACATTTACACTATTTACTGTAGAGTGTCACCCAAATGAGGATGAGGTTCACTTCTGAGTCTGGT
>NC_083482.1:17690404-17732904 GCF_030014155.1 Tachysurus vachellii | reverse complement strand
TGTGTTGTGTAGTGTGTGTGTAGTGTGTGTGTTGTGTAGTGTGTGTGTTGTGTAGCGTGTGTAGTGTGTGTGTGTTGTGTAGTGTGTGTTGTGTAGCGTGTGTAGTGTGTGTGTTGTGTAGTGTGTGTGTTGTGTAGTGTGTGTGTTGTGTAGTGTGTGTGTTGTGTAGTGTGTGTAGTGTGTGTGTGTGTTGTGTAGTGTGTGTGTTGTGTAGTGTGTGTGTTGTGTAGTGTGTGTGTTGTGTAGTGTGTGTTGTGTAGCGTGTGTAGTGTGTGTTGTGTAGCGTGTGTAGTGTGTGTGTGTTGTGTAGTGTGTGTTGTGTAGCGTGTGTAGTGTGTGTTGTGTAGTGTGTGTGTTGTGTAGTGTGTGTGTTGTGTAGTGTGTGTTGTGTAGCGTGTGTAGTGTGTGTTGTGTAGTGTGTGTTGTGTAGTGTGTGTTGTGTAGCGTGTGTAGTGTGTGTTGTGTAGTGTGTGTGTTGTGTAGTGTGTGTGTTGTGTAGTGTGTGTTGTGTAGCGTGTGTAGTGTGTGTTGTGTAGTGTGTGTGTTGTGTAGTGTGTGTTGTGTAGTGTGTGTTGTGTAGTGTGTGTGTTGTGTAGTGTGTGTTGTGTAGCGTGTGTAGTGTGTGTTGTGTAGTGTGTGTTGTGTAGCGTGTGTAGTGTGTGTTGTGTAGTGTGTGTGTTGTGTAGTGTGTGTTGTGTAGTGTGTGTGTTGTGTAGTGTGTGTGTTGTGTAGTGTGTGTTGTGTAGTGTGTGTTGTGTAGTGTGTGTGTTGTGTAGTGTGTGTTGTGTAGCGTGTGTAGTGTGTGTTGTGTAGTGTGTGTTGTGTAGTGTGTGTTGTGTAGTGTGTGTGTTGTGTAGTGTGTGTGTTGTGTAGTGTGTGTTGTGTAGCGTGTGTAGTGTGTGTTGTGTAGTGTGTGTTGTGTAGTGTGTGTGTTGTGTAGTGTGTGTGTTGTGTAGTGTGTGTTGTGTAGCGTGTGTAGTGTAGTGTGTGTGTTGCGTAGTGTGTGTTGTGTAGCGTAGTGTGTGTTGTGTAGCGTGTGTAGTGTGTGTTGTGTAGTGTGTGTGTTGTGTAGTGTGTGTTGTGTAGCGTGTGTAGTGTGTGTTGTGTAGTGTGTGTGTTGTGTAGTGTGTGTGTTGTGTAGTGTGTGTTGTGTAGCGTGTGTAGTGTGTGTTGTGTAGTGTGTGTTGTGTAGTGTGTGTTGTGTAGCGTGTGTAGTGTGTGTTGTGTAGTGTGTGTGTTGTGTAGTGTGTGTTGTGTAGCGTGTGTAGTGTGTGTTGTGTAGTGTGTGTGTTGTGTAGTGTGTGTTGTGTAGTGTGTGTTGTGTAGTGTGTGTGTTGTGTAGTGTGTGTTGTGTAGCGTGTGTAGTGTGTGTGTTGTGTAGTGTGTGTGTTGTGTAGCGTGTGTAGTGTGTGTTGTGTAGTGTGTGTTGTGTAGTGTGTGTGTTGTGTAGTGTGTGTTGTGTAGCGTAGTGTGTGTTGTGTAGCGTGTGTAGTGTGTGTTGTGTAGTGTGTGTGTTGTGTAGTGTGTGTGTTGTGTAGTGTGTGTTGTGTAGCGTGTGTAGTGTGTGTTGTGTAGTGTGTGTTGTGTAGCGTGTGTAGTGTGTGTTGTGTAGTGTGTGTGTTGTGTAGTGTGTGTTGTGTAGCGTGTGTAGTGTGTGTTGTGTAGTGTGTGTGTTGTGTAGTGTGTGTTGTGTAGTGTGTGTGTTGTGTAGTGTGTGTGTTGTGTAGTGTGTGTGTTGTGTAGTGTGTGTTGTGTAGCGTGTGTAGTGTGTGTTGTGTAGTGTGTGTGTTGTGTAGTGTGTGTTGTGTAGTGTGTGTGTTGTGTAGTGTGTGTGTTGTGTAGTGTGTGTTGTGTAGCGTGTGTAGTGTGTGTTGTGTAGTGTGTGTGTTGTGTAGTGTGTGTGCTGATGAGAGTTATTGTGTATTTCTCCCTGTGCTCTGCTCAGACAGCACCAGTCAGGATGATGGAGAGATCTCTGTACAGCGCTAAATACATATTTGTTGAAAATCTCTATAAAAGGTGAATAAAGTCTTTATAAAACTCTTCACTTTCAAAGTACAGAAATGTTTTAGGTTTATAAACATTAATCATTATAATTAGTCATTTACAGTATTGATACTTGTGTGTGTGTGTGTGTGTGTGTGTATAAACAGTGGGAAGATGCCTGAGGTGGACTACGCCGTCCTGAGCGAGTGGTTCGAGTGGATCATCAGTAACATCTCCATTCCTGTGGATCTGATCGGTGAGTCAGTGTGTAAATGTTTAAAGCTGTAATTAATTATTAATGATTTACAGCTGAGTGAACGTGATGATGATGATGATGATGATGATGATGATGAGTGATACACTGATGATAAATACAGACCGTGAGGTGACAGTGTGATGATAAAGGAGCAGTAGTGTCTCATTGTTAGCATGATCAGCAGGAGTTAGCGTTACAGCTCTGTGAGTTTCTGGAGCTTCATGAGTCATGAACTGACATTAAAACTGTCAGATTTAACAGAAATAAAGAATGAATTTTAAAACAGATTTTGGGCGTCAGAACGTACACATTTACATTAACAAACACATCTCAGGATGACTCTGTGTTCTGTGTTCTCCAGTTTACCTCCAGACGTCTCCTCAGATATGTTTTGATCGTCTGAAGCAGAGATGCAGAAAAGAAGAAAAAGTCATTCCTCTGGTACGACTGAGAAACTCCTCCATCTGCTGTGTGTTTATCATCAGTTCATTCCTCTGTACTGATAATGTTCTGTGTGTGTGTGTGTGTGTGTGTGTGTGTGTGTGTGTAGGAGTACCTGGAGGCTCTCCATAGTCTGTATGAGGACTGGCTGATAAATCACACGTCATATAATGTTCCTGCTCCTGTGCTGGTAAATTCACTTATTATATTCATCATCATCATTATTAATTGTTCATTATTTAAATAAATCATTTAAATATTACAGATATTACTGTTGATGTCCTGCAGAGTGTTTTTGTATAAAGACAAATGAGACTTTATCTAAAAAGATTTACATCATTTATCATGTTTAGAATATTCAAACTACAGGAATCTAACATTTAGGGCTTGGTGTGTGTCTGTGTGTGTGTGTGTGTGTGTGTGTGTGTGTGTGTGTAGGTGATCCCGGCCGATCATGATCTTCAGAAGATGCTCCATCAGTACGAGGAGAACAGAGAGAAGATCTTCACTGTGCCTCGAGCTTCATGAAGAGAAACACAGACAATTTGTTCCAGAGGCAGCGTTTGTTTCCTGCCCTGTTTTAACATGAATGGTGTGTGTGTGTGTGTGTGTGTGTGTGTGTGTGTGTGTGTGTGGTAGTTTAAGTACCAACAACAATAACTAATAATTTAATATATAATTATAAGTGATAATAATTATTTATTATGAATCTTTTGACTATCTGTGAATCAGTTCGAATCATGATTCATCAGATCAATTGATTCGATTCCAAGTCAGATTTTGTAAACATTTTGTAAAAAATTTACTTCAAAGTGTATTTAAATGTTTCTGTGGGAGGAGTTTCATCACCGCAGTCAGAATCTCTGTAACACACACACACACACACACACACACACACACACACACACACACACACACAGGCTCTACTTTCCCTTACTGTTTGTTATTATTTCTTTTAGATTATTATTTATTTTTCTCACTCATGTATTAATTAGTCTCATTATTATTTATTTGTCTTTTTTTTATTAAATTACAGAAACTTAAAACATGAGACTTTTATAAACTTTATTTAGAAACACTTCTTTACACTGAACTTTAATAAACTGGGGAGAAAAGGAGCAACAGCTGAAGCCTTTTTTATTGATTTTATAATGACAGAAATTTATAAATGTATGAAAACTAACAATAATAATAATAATAATAATAATAATAATAATACATTCTGGAACTGATTATTTGGCACACAAACACTTTCACACAAAATCTCACACATTAGACAACATACAAGTGCAAAGTGCTTCAGTAAGGCACAGAAACATGACCACACACACACACACACACATGTACACACACACACACTCCACCTGTCACAGTTCATTGTGATTTTTTGTCATTAAACTGATTATTTAAGATCATGACATTAAAATGAGGGAAAAATCTAAATAGTTCAAATTCTTTACAGATCAAAATGTAGACGTTTGCATAAGTTTTCATTCCTCTTGTATTGAAGGCTCTAAATAAGTTCCCTTGTAAAGAGGCTGGTGTTAATGTACAGTGTTAATATTTAGCTCACTCATGAAGAATTACAGTAGCTGAGATTATTGCTCTATTTTAGTGGAATAACTGAGACGAGAATTTAAAGTCCAGTCAGAGTCCAGGAGCTCGGCCCGAGCCGCAGACCTCGATGTAAAAGCTTTACTGTCAGAAGGAGTTCGTGTCATTCTGCATTGTGGTGTGGAGATGTTCAGGGTTTAATCCAGGAGCATTCTGACATCATCTCCATGTGTAGAGGAATAAATGGAGATAAACTGCTTCATCAGTCTTAAATACTATCAAAATAACTCAAAATAAATGTAGTTTATGAAACTCTGTGACCTGTTTGTTCTTCTCAGGTGAAGGACATCAGAAGCTCTAACTGGAAACCTGAACAAACACCTTCACACCTCCGACAGACTCAGAGTTAATCTCCGAACTCGGCACTAAGAGCTTAACGTCATTATACTGTACAAACTGGATCTAAAATATTTCCCCACATATTTACTGGAGTGTATTTAACACACACATTATTACTATAACAAAGTAACAGGTGTCTTTACTGCGTTATGATTTTTTCAGCACAGATTTGTGTTCTTCAGGAGAATATGAAGTTTACACGCTGTCAAAAAGATAACTTTAATTTTTTTGCTTAATCGTTCCAAATAAATGAATAAAAGCGTTTATGTAACGTCTCTGAACACTGACCCACACCAGGACCTTGGGGTGTTCATTAATATGCAAATGAGCCCCACCCCCATTCATCCCACTGACTCTGGTCTACTGCCAAATGTCATTACATAACGTCATGTAACTAGCTGTTTAGTTAACCCTGAGTAAACTAGTCAGATCTAGTTATCAGCAGCTAAACAAATTTCTGAGTTTTTGCTCATTTGCATGTTGAATGTGATTGGTCTGTGATTGAGTTTATTTAGTGATGTCACAGGCTCTCCAGAGCATGATGGAAGCCAGGCTCATCTCTTGCCTTGCTGCTGGGGTGGATGTTCTGCTCGTGATCTGCAGGGGGCGCCGCAGCAGACCCACTCACACGGTTGGGGATATAGAAGGACTGCGGAGGCTCCGTGATGCTGCGGTGCTGCTGAAGTCGATCCGAGGTGGAGCAGCTGCCGCAGCCTGCGATGGAGCAGATGGACTCCTGTGAGGGGCTGCAGATGATGGGGATCATCTCCTTCTTCTCGCACTGCGACGTCTCCTCCACCGGACACTTCAGAGGCTCCTCGCTGGGGAACTCTTTTAGTTTCAGCTTGTCCATCATCTCGGCCAGGTCCGTCACAGACGTGACGTCGACGTTTTTGAACCCAGGAGTTTGTGACGCATCTCCTACATGCAACTGCTGTTCTTCAGAGGATTGAGGTTCCAGAGCAGGTTCTGGAGCTTCAGTTTCACATTTGCACATTTCATGCTCAAGCTTCAGGTCTCTTCCTCCAGAGCGATTTATTTTGGCAGAAGACCTTTTGAAGATGGGCCTCTGTCTGAAGGTGAGGTCTGGGTAATCCTTCTGCATCTCCAGGATGGACTTATCTTCACTCAGGAACGTTCCATGCTCCAAGTTTTCACACTCGTTTATTTCCTGGTCTAATGGTTTCAGACTCGGTTCTGGATGTAACAAGAAGTCGTCTCTGTTTTCTCCGTCGTTCTTCAGAACTCCGTTCGTAGCGTTATCGAGCTCCGGTTCCTCCTGAAGCGTTGCAGCAGAACCTCGGCTCCGGATGATCCTCAGACATTCTGCATGAGATGTCTGGCTTGTCATCTGAGTCAGACGTTCGCATTCGACTCGGGCCAGAAACAGCTCTATGCCCATTGCTTTAGCGTGGTTTGGGTCGGCGCTGTCGGAGAGCCTGTACTCTGTGTCGGTTTCAGAGTCGTAGCCGATGTGGTGGAGAACGATCTGAGTCGTCTGCGGCGGCAGAACCGATTTGATGTCGTAAACAAAATGACCAGTAAATTTCTACAAGACATAAATCTTCCATTAAACTCAACACTTCAGCATCCAGCATTAAAAATACACAATACACAGATCACCATGGGGTGTGGCCTAAATGATGAAGGCGGAGCTTCACAATAGAAGAGTTTTGTCTTTTCTGTTGTCCTTCTTGTTCCTGGACAGATATTTATACAGATCTGCATCTCAGTCTTTATTCTTTATAGAATTAAACATTTAAACAAATCTTCAGATTTTAACAGAATCTTTAATAATAATATTTAGATTATTTATCTGATGAATTATTATCAACAGTAATAAGTATTTTATTTTAATTGTATTTATTTCATCTAAAAAATATAAAGTATTTCAGTTTGGTATCAGATCCGTCACATTGCAGTAAAAAAAACTAATTATTTAATATTAAAACACAACTGACAGAGAAACAGGAAGTGTGTGTGTGTGTGTGTGTGTGTGTGTGTGTGTGTGTGTGTGAGACACGTTTCTCTCACCTTCAGCGTTTTAAACTCTTTTCTCCAGGGAAAGATGAACAGGTTGATGCATAACAGCTCGAGAACCTCGAAGGCTCTGCTGAGGCGCCGGAGCACGGTGCTGCTGCTGTTGGGGTCGGTGCTGATGATGTCGATGACAGTGGGGTAAAATGGCAGGAGTGTGAAGGTGGGAGCTTCTTGACTCTGAGTTATCAGCAGCTGCTTGGCCGCTTCCACCAGCTGTGCTTCCTCACACACCTTCACGCCACCTTCGCTCCACACACGGCTGCAGAAAGTCACGTAGCGCTCCAGGACGTCCTCACATCGTGCTGGAACCGCTTCACCTCCAGCAGTGTTGGTCATGATGTGTGTTTCCTTCTCATGTGTGTGAAGCGACAGCAGAGATCTGAAAACCAGGAAGTGAAAGTAAACAGGACGACAGCAGGGCAAAAGCTTTGGGCTTTTTGGTGTTTTAAGATATAAAGTAACAAGTTTATTTTCCTCAATCCACATATATGAAGGTTTAACCACACAGAAGGATACTCACCAAATAATAATAATATAATAATGATCACTCCTGCAGGTTAGTGCACTTCCTTCTCCTGAATGTGTCCATCATCATCATCATCATCATCATCAATAAAGAGCATAACATGAGTTATATGTTTCTTCCCTTAGACCACAGTAAACCCTTCACTCTCCTCTCCTGAGTTCCTCCTGAGTTCCTCCTGTGTTCCTCTCTGACACACAGCTCTACACCCGGAAGTAACTGGACATTCAGTTCATGAGCACAAATAAAGATTTTATTAGCTGTAATAAATGACACACTTTCTTTCGTTTGCTGTTTTATTTTTTTTTAAAAACACGCTCATATTAAAAACAGACTATGAATCATGTGAATTGATGTGAACTTCATTTAAAAAAACACGTGTTTATTATCGCGTTCCTCACAAAACACTACATTACCCAGAATTCCACAACTCCACCAATCAGAGACGTCCCTGTTAACACGTGCAGTTGTAGAGCTCCACGTGTTTGTACATTCCGCTGACGTCATGACGTGTGAGTTCCTTTTAGACCGAATTTAATTTAGTTGTCTTTCTTCTGCAGCAGTTTGATGAGCTCCCTGTTAGCGTTAGCATGTGGCTAATATTCACTCATTACAGATGAATCAGTTTGTGTTGGTTAGAAATCTCTAAAGGAACAAATAAAAGACCTTCATGTGTAGTTCAGCTGCTGTTTATTTAGTGTGGATATTAACTGTGTCTGACATTTAACTCAGGGCTCAAGTTTTATAGACAGGCAAGAGTGTGTGTGTGTGTGTGTGTGTGTGTGTGTGTGTGAGAGAGAGAGAGAGAGAGAGAGAGATTATGACTAGTGTTTATTGTGTTTGTTCCCTTTTTAGACCCCTTTATCATGTGTAATGTTGCTCCCATATAAAACAGTTCAGCACAAGCCCAGACATTTTAGGGACATGATTGAGGACAATGTCCCGTCCAGAGACAAACTGTTTGGTGTTGAGGTTTCGTTCAAACCGACCATCGAAAATACCCTCTCGGCATCAGCATTAGAACATGGAAGCACTAAAATCAAGGCTACTTGTTCTGAGTAGGTGTTGTCAGTGAACTGGGGCCCCCTGGCACCATCTCAGGGCCCACCACGGTTGTGTCATCGGCAAACTTGATAATATGATTCAATCTGTGCATTGGTGCACAGTCGTGCACAGTCAGCAAGGTGAACAGCAGTGGGCTGAACACGCAGCCCCAGTGCTCAGTGTGGTGGTGCTGGAGATGCTGTTCCCGATCTAGACTGACTGATGTCTCATTCTGATGTCACTGATTACATTCCCACATTTTTTCACCCAACCCTAATATCCCTTTCAAACTCCATTCTTTTCCCAACTCATATATCTTTCCTTTAAATATTTCCCTTTCTAAGTGATATACTTTACACATCATTATGGCATGTTCCACATTTTCTGGAACATTACATGCATCACATTTATCTGATGTGCATTTTCATTCATTCATCTTCTACCGCTTATCCGAACTACCTCGGGTCACGGGGAGCCTGTGCCTAACTCAGGCGTCATCGGGCATCAAGGCAGGATACACCCTGGACGGAGTGCCAACCCATCACAGGGCACACACACACACACACACACACACACACACTCATTCACTCACACACTACGGACTACGGACAATTTTCCAGAGATGCCAATCAACCTACCATGCATGTCTTTGGACCGGGGGAGGAAACCGGAGTACCCGGAGGAAACCCCTGAGGCACGGGGAGAACATGCAAACTCCACACACACAAGGTGGAGGTGGGAATCGAACCCCGACCCTGGAGGTGTGAGGTGAACGTGCTAACCAATAAGCCACCGTGACCCCCATGTGCATTTTCATATTAAAAAATATGGTTGATTTTAGTCGGTTACTCCGGTCTCCTCCCCCGGTCCAAAGACATGCATGGTAGGATGATTGGCATCTCTGGAAAATTGTCCGTAGTGTGTGATTGTGTGAGTGAATGAGAGTGTGTGTGTGTGTGTGTGTTTGTGTGTGTGTGTGTGTGTGCCCTGTGATGGGTTGGCACTCCGTCCAGGGTGTATCCTGCCTTGATGCCCGATGATGCCTGAGATCACAGGCACAGGCTCCCCGTGACCCGAGGTAGTTCAGATAAGCGGTAGAAGATGAATGAATGAGTGTTGATTTTAGTCCAGTGTGTCCTAGTCTTAATCTTAATCTTAATCTTAATCTTAAAATCACTTCTTCTCTTCTACATTTCCCTTTAATTGCCTTGACCTTGATTGCATTTTGTATATTATAATAGTGTCTCCCTTTGGTATCTATATCACACTTTTCCTGCCATGTTTCCTCTATTGCTGTTTTTATTAATGACTTGGCCTTTTCTTTCCCAAATGGGATTGTCATTAAACCCTTTCTTTCGTTTCCGGGATTATAAACGACGTAATGACGTAATGACGCAAGTTAGATGCCCTGCATAAACCGCACATAACCGCCAGAGGGCGCTGTAATCCAAAACATTACCATGTAGCGTCACATTTATGTTTCATTAAACATAATGAGAAACATTGAATAATTAATCATAATAAGCATGTTTTAATGAATAAATAGATTAATTTCTGATTATTCTGGATTACGCTTCACAAAGTAAACAAAAAAACTTTACACCACTTGTGATAAAGACAACAAAAAGATTGATTTATTTACGTTTCTTTAATGATTTCTACAGACACAGAGATGATCAGAATTTCTAGAAATATCATTCAGTAATATTCTACATCAGGGAATAACATTTAATCCTCATAAATCACTTTAATGAGAGATTCTACGTGTCAAACACATTAATAGTTCATCTAAAGCTCTAAAATATTAACAGAAGAATTACAGATAATGTACAAAATGAAAAGTTTCTTCAACCTTAATCCCAAATTTTCTAGAGAAAAATAAACTTCCTGTTTTCTACATTCCTGAATGAATGACAGCACAGTCGTGATATGGATTATTATTAAAATATATGTATTATTTAATATTTGTAAATAGTGATTTATTATTTCTCTGGATAATTTTTTATTTGCCTGTAAAAAAATGAATAAAAACATTTTCTACAGTTACGTAGAGTGACTCACGGCCCAATAAGCTACCGAGCTACTCACAGGGGTTATATAACCTTGATATTGTCTACAAAGTTCATAATGTTTAATGTTCATAAAGTTATAGAACAGAAAATGATGTAATTTGTGGCATTTTGTTAGCATGGAACAGCTAACCTGCTAAAATCCTCTGCTAGCATGATCATGTCACATAACAACAGCAGAATTAGTTTAAAAATAAAAATATTCTCAAGATGTTGGTATTTAAAAACAAAGCAGATAAATTAGAGAGCATTAAAATTGCTTTAAGCTTTTAGCTTTTTTATTTAAAAATTGATAAAAGTTCATTTTGTTTTTTAAAACTAAAACTTCTGCTATCGTGAAATTAGCTTTGCACATTTTTATGTTCTTGTATTTTAGTTTCCTCTAAAAACTGACACACGACGACTGCCTGCATTTTTACTAAATTTAAATTAACACCCAAAATTTAAAATTTTTTTATTAATAAATAAGTAAAGAAAGTTGAAAAGCTTGTTTGCTAATCTGTTTCTAAAATGTATTAATATATTAGTAAAGTGATAAAGTCCAAAACAAAAACATTGTTGAAAATCTTTCTTTCTGTTCAGTTTTTGTTAAACGCTGAATTTCCTACAAACACACAAAGTAATAAAGTGAGAGCTTTAGACAAGACTTTAGAATTAATTTTAAATAACAGTCACAGAGAAAAAACCCAAATAATATCCTTCTGGATCAAAGAGAGAGAGAGAGAGAGAGAGAGAGACAGAGAGAGAGAGAGAGAGAGAGAGAGAGTGAGAGAGAGAGAGAGAGAGAAAGAGAGAGTGAGAGAGAGAGAGAGAGAGAGAGAAAGAGAGTGAGAGAGAGGGAGAGAGAAAGAGAGAGAGAGAGACAGAGAGAGAGAGAGAGAGAGAGAGAAAGAAAGAGAGAGAGAGAGACAGAGAGAGAGAGAGAGAGAGAGAGAGAGAGTGAGAGAGAGGGAGAGAGAAAGAGAGAGAGAGAGACAGAGAGAGAGAGAGAGAGAGAGAGATTAACCTTTGAGACTCAGATAATTCATTATTAATCTTGTCTTTGGTTTCTGTTATAAAGTTCTGCACAATAAACTTTTTTAATTTTTACTGTTTATGTAAACGTGTTTCATCAAGTCCTGATCTGTAGAATATTCTAAAAGTGCTGATGTCACACACACACACACACACACACACACACACACACACACACACACACACAGGCGTGGTGGGTTTATTCGGAGGTGTGTTTCATGTCTCTGTGGCTGATCAGTGGGATGGTTCTGTTCTGCTGCTCCACCACGGCCTCGTACGGCGGTAGCTCATCCAGAGACAAAACAAACACAGAGGAAACATCCTGCGATCTGATTGGATGATGGGAGCCTGCATATATGTGTTCTGACCACCAGGTAGTGCCTTCAGGAAGCTCTGCCCCCTCCATGCAGGGGTGTGTGTGTGAGGCAATTGAATATGGAGGTGGGTCGTCTGTAGGGGTAAAGATCTGCGTTGCGTGACGTCCCACACACTCATCATAACTAGAGGGAAAAAAAACAAATTAACATTTAATCATCCAATGAGAACGCAATAAATAAATAAATAAACCAGGTGTGGAACAGCAGCCTGGTGAAAACAAGCAGGAGGAGAAGGTTAATAAGAGCAGGAAACAATGACCATATAAGGAAAGTTACAGTGAGGAAAGTGAATCACATGAGCTCTGTCTCAGACGATCAGACGATCAGATGATCCTTCACACCGTCATTACACACTGAGTAACAGTCAGAGCTCCAGAGAAACACATCCAGTGGAAAAGAGCAGGCTGCGCTGGATCAAGTGCTATTCTCTGTGCTGCTGAATAATGAGTGTGGAAGCTGTTTAGTTATAAAACCACTGATGAATGTCATCATTACAGTCAGCTGTGTTCATGTACTGATACATTACTGATACACCAGACTCCTGATCTACTGACTTCACCTCTCAACATCTTCTCACGTCTCAGGAATCACTGAATCAGCTAGAGTCTGAACACCAGGAATTATGTGTGTGTGTGTGTGTGTGTGTGTGTGTGTGTGTGCGCTCTGTCTACGGAAGCTCTGTTTCATGCGCTCCACAGGTTTTCAGATCATATGTGCAGCGTGACTGCTGAGTTCACCTCCACCATCTGTTGCACAGCACACACACACACACACACACACACACACACACACACACACACACACACACACACACACACACAGAGACCACAAACAGACATGGGTGTGTATTTCTGACCTGGCATGGTTGGAGAAGCTTTCATCCGTGACTGGGATTGAGCCAAGATACCACCACACACACACACACACACACACACACACACACACACACACACACACACACACACACACACACTATCACTAACTCTCTGTTATAAATGTTATAAATAGAATGAAAAGTAAAATAGAATATTGAAAAATATTTTGAATTTGAAAAAATGATTTTTTTTGTGATATAGTAGAAGTGAATGTCTCACTCTGTGTGTGTGTGTGTGTGTGTGTGTGTGTGTGTTGGGGTGTGGGGGGTGTTAACAGTTTTTCCTGCTCAAGGAACTGACAGATTTTTGGTGTGTTTGATCTTAAATGGCAGTTCAGTTAATTGGCCTGTTCAATAATTTATCCAGTTCATTGCCTCCTGCTGAACGCCACAGGGTCAAAACCATCACACACACCCACACACACACACACACACACACACACACACACACACACACACACACACACACACACACACACACAGAAGCACACACAGAAGCACACTTGCTTATTTATGCACACTTGCATAAACGAATTGCCCTCAAAATACTATATATGGTAAACTCCCTGTACAATCACAGTGTTGCACGTCAAAGAAGATGAGAACAATGAGGAAGATCTACAGGAAGATTTACAGGAAGATCTACAGGAAGATTTACAGGAAGATTTACAGGAAGATCTACAGGAAGATCTACAGGAAGATCTACAGGAAGATTTACAGGAAGATCTACAGGAAGATCTACAGGAAGATTTACAGGAAGATCTACAGGAAGATCTACACTGGCTACATACAATTCATTTTATAAAAACGGGCATATTCACGTCATAAATGAGCTGTCAGCAGTTGAAGGTGTGTGTGGCAGCTGTAGATTCTACCAAACAAGAAAATTCATGACCTGCTGACTTTCCCTCACCAGTTGTGGAGAACTTGGAGAGAAGGATCAGTCGTCACCTCTGCAGATGGCCAGACATGAAGCCAGATGTTGTTTTCAGCAGGAACAGAAAGCTGATGTTTCTACAAGCAGCAAAATCTGCAAGGACAGAGGCATCTGGACCAAGAGGAGGTGAAAGCTGCCCTGTGTTAACGGCTCTACGGTCAATATTACTGTGTGACAAATCCATACAGGACCTGAGGAGACTTCAGTAGTGTGGAGATTTTCACAGGCTGAAGGATCATCCAGAGAAAATAAGCTGTTTGGACACAAGCCTGATTGATTGTGATTACTGCCGCTGGGTCACCTGGGTGAGCGTGTCTGATGTCTGAAACACCTGATGACCCCAGATAACATCAGAAGTGTCCAAGTGCATCACAAGATGTTTTAAAAATCTATTAAAAAATATTTCTGTAGTCTGGATTTTAAAGCCATAATTCATCGTTTCAACAGAAACCTTCAGTTTGTTGCTCAGTTTGTCATGTTACCATAGAAACGGTAAAGAAATGTAAACTCCTCTGTCCTTAAGATGTGGTACACAGAGCTCACACTGGAGACTCCTTCATCACATGATACACACACACACACACACACACACCTAATCCTGTGAATGGGCTGTTGCTATAGAAATGATAACATATTAAGCTGTTTTTTATTATTTCTTGTAACTATATATATATGAGAGAGGGAGAGAGAGAGACACACAGAAAGAGACAAAGATATATATATATATGGAGAGAGATAGAGAGAAACAAAGAGAGAGAGAGAGAGAGATGCAAATACATTTATAGAACACAAACATGAAAAGAGCAGAGGTCAAAGGTCACTCACTGAGGCGGTGCGTCAGGATAAACAGTGCTGATCAGTGGGATGGGGATCGTCTCTGTGTACAAGTCAAAGTCAAACGCAGGAGGAAACTCCGCCACACACTCGGACTGCAGCTCACCTGTCGATCCACTGAATGAAAATCCATCAGCAGCTGGGAGGAAAAACAGAGAGTTATAAAACAACCAGGAAATAAAAACCTGCAGGTCAGAAACAGCTGAGAAAAGACATTTTTATGATGTTATTATTGTGTTGTGTGTTAAAATGTGTGAAGTGTGTTCAGTAAATCTCACTGTCTGTGTTGAGGTGTGAAAGTTTTTTCTTCCTCATGCTGCCGATGATGATGATGAGGAGGGAGAGGAAGAGCACGAGGCCGATTACGATGCCAGCCACCACCAACGGAGACACAAACACACACATCGTCACGGCAACAATCATGTGTAGAAACGCTCCAGTCTGAGGTCACTACACAAACACACACACACACACACACACACACACACACGCAAAGTGAGACATCATACAGACAGATAGATTAATTTATGTACACAGCTTGAATAACTCCCTGACTGACCACCGGAGGGTAGGCTGGCAGATGTTTCCTCATTTCACACTGTGTTGTGAGTTGTGAGTGTGTTGTGTGTGTGTTGTGAGTGTGTCTGTGTGATGTGTGTGTGTCTGTATTGTGTGTTGTGAGTGTGTGTCTGTGTGATGTGTGTGTTGTGAGTGTGTGTCTGTCTTGTGTGTTATGAGTGTGTCTGTGTGATGTGTGTGTGTTGTGTGTTGTGAGTGTGTCTGTGTGATATGTGTGTGTTGTGAGTGTGTTGTGAGTGTGTGTGTGATGAGTGTGTTTTGTGAGTGTGTTGTGAGTGTGTCTGTGTGATGTGTGTGTGTTGTGAGTGTGTTGTGAGTGTGTCTGTGTGTTGTGAGTGTGTTGTGAGTGTGTGAGTGTGTCTGTGTGTTGTGAGTGTGTTGTGAGTATGTCTGTGTGATGTGTGTGTTGTGAGTGTGTGTCTGTGTGATGTGTGTGTGTTGTGAGTGTGTTGTGAGTGTGTCTGTGTGATGTGTGTGTGTGTGTTGTGTGTTGTGAGTGTGTCTGTGTGATATGTGTGTGTTGTGAGTGTGTTGTGAGTGTGTGTGTGATGAGTGTGTTTTGTGAGTGTGTTGTGAGTGTGTCTGTGTGATGTGTGTGTGTTGTGAGTGTGTTGTGAGTGTGTCTGTGTGTTGTGAGTGTGTTGTGAGTGTGTGAGTGTGTTGTGAGTGTGTCTGTGTGATGTGTGTGTTGTGAGTGTGTGTCTGTGTGATGTGTGTGTGTTGTGAGTGTGTTGTGAGTGTGTCTGTGTGATGTGTGTGTGTGTTGTGAGTGTGTTGTGAGTGTGTCTGTGTGTTGTGTGTGTGTTGTGAGTGTGTGGGTGTGTCTGTGTGATGTGTGTGTTGTGAGTGTGTTGTGAGTGTGTTGTGAGTGTGTCTGTGTGATGTGAGTGTGTTGTGAGTGTGTCTGTGTGTTGTGTGTGTGTTGTGAGTGTGTGGGTGTGTCTGTGTGATGTGTGTGTGTTGTGAGTGTGTGGGTGTGTCTGTGTGATGTGAGTGTGTTGTGAGTGTGTTGTGAGTGTGTCTGTGTGTTGTGTGTGTGTTGTGAGTGTGTGGGTGTGTCTGTGTGATGTGTGTGTGTGTTGTGAGTGTGTTGTGAGTGTGTCTGTGTGTTGTGAGTGTGTCTGTGTGTTGTGTGTGTGTTGTGTGTGTGTTGTGAGTGTGTGGGTGTGTCTGTGTGATGTGTGTGTGTGTGTTGTGAGTGTGTTGTGAGTGTGTCTGTGTGTTGTGAGTGTGTCTGTGTGTTGTGTGTGTGTTGTGAGTGTGTTGTGAGTGTGTCTGTGTGTTGTGTGTGTGTTGTGAGTGTGTCTGTGTGTTGTGTGTGTGTTGTGTGTGTTGTGAGTGTGTGGGTGTGTCTGTGTGATGTGTGTGTGTGTGTTGTGAGTGTGTTGTGAGTGTGTCTGTGTGTTGTGTGTGTGTTGTGAGTGTGTCTGTGTGTTGTGTGTGTGTTGTGTGGGTGTGTCTGTGTGATGTGTGTGTGTCTGTGTGATGTGTGTGTGTCTGTGTGATGTGTGTGTGTCTGTGTGATGTGTGTGTGTGTCTGTGTGATGTGTGTGTGTCTGTGTGATGTGTGTGTGTCTGTGTGATGTCTGACGTTCTTCACGTCTCTGAGCAGAATGAAACAGAACGATGTCTTTACATAAAGCAGTTTTAGAAAACTAACAAAATTTACACATCACACAAAAACATTTATTTTTTATTTTATCAGTTAAAATGTTGGTTTATTTTTTAAGGAACTCTTTGACTTTGAGTAAAAGTCTTGTCTTGTGCTTTAAACGTCTCTGTGGATTGATGTATTTATCTGAAGCTGTAGTCGTGACAGCTCGTCTTTCAGGCTCTAATCTCTCAGTGCTATTTTCAGCTGTAAATATTGAACCTGTAATAGAATTGTGTAGAAACTCCAGGAATCCACAGAGTAAAGTCTATACACACTTTGTGTGTGAGTGAACGTGAGATTTACACTGAGAGCCTGAAGCTCTGTTGTGACTCTCTGGGACTCGGAGGAATCCTGATTCCTGGTCATTAAACTGAACGTGATTTAAATGATTCATTAAAAAGTGTGAAATCATCGGTGGTGTGTTGGAGTGTGTGAGGAGTCGCTGCTCTACGTCACACATGTAAGTGTGCTTGTTTTCTAGGTGTTACGGATGGTATCAATAACGATTGGATGTCTGATCTAGCTTTATGGTGCCACATCATCTTGCTGTAGATTAGAGAGTCAGTGATTTGTAAAAGTTTGTGTGAGATTGTTTCAGGTCACAGAAAAGTCTCAGCAACAGTTAAAATATAAACCTAATTACTGAAAGTAAAACTGCACTCAGAGTGTAACGTGATCAGGTGAAGAGTGGAACGTGGCAGTAATACTGGTGCAGACTCTCATTGTGGTTCAGGCTTCAGCTCTTTACACTCAGCTCATTATGGATCTGTTTCATTTATCTCAGATTACAGAGAGCGGTGACGAGAGCGATGCCACTTTGGCTCGAGTGCGTCTCAATTTACTGAGAAAAACAGGATTAAATTCAGGATGCTGCCCAACACATTGGGGGCTTTAGAGACGGCTGCAGGTGATTTCAGGAGGATTTACCTGTTTCTGTGCATCAGCGACGGTTCAGATGAATCGACTTGGGTTACACTTTTTAAAGCTCGGCTCAGGGTCAAGATTTTTTAAAAATAATTTTTTGGCAACAGCTGTTTTTTAATAATTTTAAATTTCTTTTCCACTTCCTTCTTTCCTCCTTTGACATTTCAGGTGTGAGTCTGATGAATTATTAATTACAGATAAGGAATCCAGCAGAGGAGAGAGTGAATATTTTAATTGAACCTCTTTAATATTTATGAGGTGCTGATGTGAGCTTGTACATTCACAGGGAATAATTAACTAATTTAGCTGCTATTCTCTGCAAAAATACTGTTACATTAGACCTTTGTGTGTTAGATTAGTTTATTTATTCAACTTTATGGATAAATTGTATTTTTTGTGTTACTTAGATTTAACCATCGATGCGAAAGCTTCATTTCAGACATATCTCTACGGTTTTATGTTGATTTTACACACACACTGATTGCTGATGTCTGATTGGTGTAGAGACTAAATAACAAGATGTGTCATTGGTCAAAAAATCTTGTAGAAAAAACTGTTTGTACATCTTCAGGTTTCTAATCTACAGTAAATAAAGATATAAAGTTAATCAGTTCACTGTGAAGTTAATTGTGGATCTGCATCTTACAGAGGGAGTGAAATCTCTAATCTGTCATCACACAGAATCAGATGTGAAGTTAAACATTATCATGATGTACATCACCTGCACCACATCTACAACTCAACAGGAGACATCTGTAGTCTACTGATTCTTCTAATATTAAAATAACACAAAGCTCATAACTGTTACACTACCCTCTGTTACATAACCCTCTGTTACACTACCCCCGTTACATAACCCTCTGTTACACTACCCCCGTTACATAACCCTCTGTTACACTACCCTCTGTTACATTACCCCCTGTTAAATTACCTCCTGTTACATAACCCTCTGTTACATTAATTCCTGTTACATAACCCTCTGTTACATTACCCTCTGTTACATTACACCCTGTTACATTACCCTCTGTTACATTACCCCGTTACATTAATTCCTGTTACATAACCCTCTGTTACATTACCCTCTGTTACATTACCCTCTCTTATACTACCCTCTGTTACATTACCCTCTGTTACATAACCCTCTGTTACACTACCCTCTGTTACATTACCCTCTGTTACATAACCCTCTGTTACACTACCCTCTGTTACATTACCCTCTGTTACATAACCCTCTGTTACACTACCCTCTGTTACATTACCCCCTGTTACATTACCCCCTGTTACATTACCCTCTGTTACATTACCCTCTGTTACACTATTCTGTTACATTACCCTCTGCTACATTACCCCGTTACACTATTCTCTGTTACATTAATCTCTGCTACATTACCCCCGTTACACTATTCTCTGTTACATTTCCCTCTGTTACATTACCCTCTGCTACATTACCCCCTGTTACACTATTCTCTGTTACATTACCCCCTGTTACATTACCCTCTTTTACATTACCCCTGTTACACTATTCTCTGTTACATTATGCTCTGTTACATAACCCTCTGTTACACTACCCTCTGTTACACTACCCTCTGTTACATTACCCTCTGTTACACTACCCTCTGTTACACTACCCTCTGTTACATTACCCTCTGTTACATAACCCTCTGTTACATAACCCTCTGTTAAATTACCCTCTGTTACCTTACCCTCTGTTACATTATCCCCTGTTACACTATTCTCTGTTACATTACCCTCTGTTACATTACCCTCTGTTACCTTACCCTCTGTTACATTACCCTCTGTTACACTATTCTCTGTTACATTACCCTCTGCTACATTACCCCCTGTTACACTATTCTCTGTTACATTACCCTCTGCTACATTACCCCCTGTTACACTATTCTCTGTTACATTACCCCCTGTTACATTACCCCCTGTTACATTACCCTCTTTTACATTACCCCCGTTACACTATTCTCTGTTACATTTCCCTCTGTTACATTACCCTCTGTTACATTACCCCCTGTTACACTATTCTCTGTTACATTACGCTCTGTTACATAACCCTCTGTTACATAACCCTCTGTTACATAACCCTCTGTTACACTACCCTCTGTTAAATTACCCTCTCTTACATTACCCTCTGTTACACTATTCTCTGTTACATTACGTTCTGTTACATAACCCTCTGTTACATAACCCTCTGTTACACTACCCTCTGTTAAATTACCCCCATTACATTACCCTCTGTTACACTATTCTCTGTTACATAACCCTCTGTTACAGTATTCTCTGTTACATTACCCTCTGTTACACTACCCTCTGTTACATTACCCTCTGTTACATTACCCCCTGTTACATAACCACTTGTTACATAATCCTCTGTTACCTTACCCTCTGTTACATTGCCCCCTGTTACATTATCCTCTGTTACATTACCCTCTGTTACCTTACCCTCTGTTACATTACCCCCTGTTACATTACCCTCTGTTACATTACCCTCTGTTACATTACCCCATTACACTATTCTCTGTTACATTACCCTCTGTTACATTTCCCCCGTTACACTATTCTCTGTTACATTACCCTCTGTTACATTACCCTCTGTTACACTATTCTCTGTTACATTACCCCCTGTTACATTACCCTCTTTTACATTGCCCCTGTTACACTATTCTCTGTTACATTACCCTCTGTTACATTACCCTCTGTTACATTACCCTCTGTTACAGTATTCTCTGTTACATTACCCTCTGTTACACTACCTCCTGTTACATAACCCTCTGTTACATTACCCTCTGTTACCTTACCCCCTGTTACAGTATTCTCTGTTACATTACCCTCTGTTACACTACCTCCTGTTACATAACCCTCTGTTACATTACCCTCTGTTACCTTACCCCCTGTTACAGTATTCTCTGTTACATTACCCTCTGTTACACTACCTCCTGTTACATAACCCTCTGTTACATTACCCTCTGTTACATTACCCTCTGTTACATTACCCCCTGTTACATAACCCTCTGTTACACTATTCTCTGTTACATTACAATCTGTTACCTTACCCCCTGTTACATTATCCTCTGTTACATTACCCTCTGTTACATTACCCTCTGTTACATTACCCCCTGTTACATAACCCTCTGTTACACTATTCTCTGTTACATTACAATCTGTTACATTACCCTCTGTTACACTATTCTCTGTTACATTACAATCTGTTACATTACCCTCTGTTACACTACCTCCTGTTACATAACCCTCTGTTACACTACCCTCTGTTACATTACCCCTGTTACATTACCTCCTGTTACAGAACCCTCTGTTACATTACCCCCTGTTACACTACCCTCTGTTACATTACCCTGTTACAGTATTCTCTGTTACATTACCCTCTGTTACACTACCCTCTGTTACACTACCTCCTGTTACATAACCCTCTGTTACATAACCCCCTGTTACATTAATTCCTGTTACATAACCCTCTGTTACATTACCCCCTGTTACATTACCCTCTGTTACATTAATTCCTGTTACATAACCCTCTGTTACCTTACCCTCTGTTACATTACCCCCTGTTACATTACCCCCTGTTACATAACCCTCTGTTACACTACCCTCTGTTACATTACCCTCTGTTACATAACCCTCTGTTACACTACCCTCTGTTACATTACCCTCTGTTACATAACCCTCTGTTACACTACCCTCTGTTACATTACCCCCTGTTACATTACCCCCTGTTACATTACCCTCTGTTACATTACCCTCTGTTACACTATTCTGTTACATTACCCTCTGCTACATTACCCCGTTACACTATTCTCTGTTACATTAATCTCTGCTACATTACCCCCGTTACACTATTCTCTGTTACATTTCCCTCTGTTACATTACCCTCTGCTACATTACCCCCTGTTACACTATTCTCTGTTACATTACCCCCTGTTACATTACCCTCTTTTACATTACCCCTGTTACACTATTCTCTGTTACATTATGCTCTGTTACATAACCCTCTGTTACACTACCCTCTGTTACACTACCCTCTGTTACATTACCCTCTGTTACACTACCCTCTGTTACACTACCCTCTGTTACATTACCCTCTGTTACATAACCCTCTGTTACATAACCCTCTGTTACATTACCCCTGTTACATTATCTCTGTTACATTACCCTCTGTTACTACCCCTGTTACATAACCTCTGTTACATTACCCTCTGTTACATTACCCTCTGTTACATCTATCTCTGTTACATACCCCTCGTTACATTCCCTCTGTTACACTTTCACTGTTACACTACCTCCTGTTACATTACCTCTGTTACATTACCCGCTGTTACATTATCCTCTGTTACATTACCCTCTGTTACATTACCCTCTGTTACACTATTCTCTGTTACATTACCCTCTGTTACATTACCCTCTGTTACATTTACCTCTGTTACAGTATTCTCTGTTACATTACCCTCTGTTACACTACCTCCTGTTACATAACCCTCTGTTTACATTACCCTCTGTTAACATTACCCCTGTTACAGTATTCTCTGTTACATTACCCTCTGTTACACTACCTCCTGTTACATAACCCTCTGTACATTACCTCTGTTACCTTACCCCTGTTACACTATACCTCTGTTACACTACCCTCTGTTACACTACCTCCTGTTACATAACCCTCTGTTACATAACCCCCTGTTACATTAATTCCTGTTACATAACCCTCTGTTACATTACCCCCTGTTACATTACCCTCTGTTACATTAATTCCTGTTACATAACCCTCTGTTACCTTACCCTCTGTTACATTACCCCCTGTTACATTACCCCCTGTTACATTACCCTCTGTTACACTATTCTCTGTTACATTACCCCCTGTTACATTACCCCCTGTTACATTACCCTCTTTTACATTACCCTCTGTTACATTACCCCCTGTTACACTATTCTCTGTTACATTACACTCTGTAACATAACCCTCTGTTACATAACCCTCTATTACACTACCCTCTGTTACATTACCCTCTGTTACATTACCCCCGTTACATTACCCTCTGTTACACTATTCTCTGTTACATTACCCTCTGTTACAGTATTCTCTGTTACATTACCCTCTGTTACACTACCCTCTGTTACATTACCCTCTGTTACACTACCTCCTGTTACATTACCCTCTGTTACACTATTCTCTGTTACATTACCCTCTGCTACATTACCCCCTGTTACACTATTCTCTGTTACATTACCCTCTGCTACATTACCCCCTGTTACACTATTCTCTGTTACATTACCCCCTGTTACATTACCCCCTGTTACATTTACATTTACATTTACATTTACAGCATTTGGCAGACGCCCTTATCCAGAGCGACGTACATAAGTGCTTAAATCTCTAACATTGAATACATTAATGCTGGATCACTAAGTTACATACTTAAGATACCATGAGTTTAAAACATTTGTTCAAAGTTACAATGAAAGTGTCAAAGGTGTGTTTTTTTTTTTTTTTTTTTTTTTTTAAAATGCAAAAGATAATGAAAGAAGTGCTAGTTGAAGTGTTTCCTGAATAAGTAGGTCTTCAACCGCCGCTTGAAAATAGCCAGTGACTCAGCTGTCCGGACCTCTAGGGGAAGTTCGTTCCACCACCTTGGTGCCAGTACAGAGAAGAGTCTTGTAGTATACTTGCCTCTTACCCTGAGAGATGGTGGAACCAGTCTAGCAGTGCTGGTAGATCGGAGGGTGCGGGGTGCAGTGCGAGGAGTGATGAGGGCTTTGAGGTAAGAGGGAGCTGGTCCATTTTTGGCTTTGTAGGCCAGCATCAGTGTTTTGAATCTGATGCGTGCAGCTACCGGAAGCCAGTGGAGGGATCGCAGCAGCGGGGTGGTATGAGAGAACTTTGGCAGGTTGAAAACAAGCCGGGCAGCTGCATTTTGGATCATTTGCAGAGGACGGATTGCGTTCATAGGTAGACCTGCCAGCAGTGCATTGCAGTAATCCAGTCTAGAAATGACAAGAGACTGAACAAGTACCTGAGCAGCCTGTGTGGACAGAAATGGTCGAATCCTTCTAATGTTGTAGAGAAGAAACCGACATGAGCGAGTCACATTAGCAACATGAGAGGAAAAGGACAGTTGATTGTCCATGGTTACCCCAAGGTTGCGAGCTGTGGCTGAAGGGGAGATCAGATCGTTGTGCAAGGATATAGCAAGATCATGACCTGGGGATGAATCACCTGGGATGAAGAGCAGCTCAGTTTTGCTAGGATTAAGCTTTAACTGATGAGCAGTCATCCATGATGAAATTTCTGCCAGACATGCAGAGATCCGGTCAGAAGCTGTGGCATCTGCGGGTGGGAAAGAGAAGATAAGTTGTGTATCATCAGCATAGCAGTGGTAAGAGAACCCATGTGAGGAAATAACTTCACCAAGAGAGTGAGTATACAGGGAGAAAAGAAGAGGACCAAGTACTGAGCCTTGTGGGACGCCAGTGGAGAGTCTGCGTGGAGCAGATGTCACTCCCCTCCATGTTACCTGATATGAGCGTCCTTCCAGGTAGGAAGCGAACCATTCCCAAGCTGATCCGCATATCCCAAGACTCCTGAGGGTGGCTAAGAGAGTCTTATGGTTGACCGTATCAAACGCTGCTGAAAGGTCAAGGAGGATAAGGACAGATGAGAGATTGGCTGATCTAGCAGCATGTAGTTTCTCAGAGACATCTAAAAGGGCTGTCTCTGTGGAATGAGCTGCTTTAAAGCCAGACTGGTTGGGGTCTTGGAGGTTGTTCTGTGAGAGATAGACAGACAGTTGATTAAAGACAATGCGTTCAAGAATTTTTGAAAGAAACGAGAGAAGTGATACCGGTCTGTAGTTACTGATGTCTGATGGATCCAGAGCAGGTTTCTTCAGGATGGGAATAACCCTTGCTCTCTTGAAGGTAGTTGGTACCTGACCAGATGCTATGGATCTATTGGTGATAGTTGTAATGAAGGGCAGAAGGTCTTGCGAGATGGTCTGCAGCAAAGTGGAAGGGAGTGGATCCAATGGGCAGGTGGTAGGATTGCAAGACTGGATGAGTTTTAGAATCTCTTCTGCTGTTACAGTTGAGAAATGTGACAACAAAGGTGTAGGGGAGTCCATACTCTGAGATGTAAGTGCAGTCGGGGCTGAAGTGAAGGTCCGGCAGATTTCCTCAATCTTCTCCTGGTAGAAAGAAGCAAAGTCTTCTGCAGTCAGGGAGGATGAAGAAGGTGGAGCCGGGGGGTTGAGCAGAGAAGAGATGATGTTGTGGAATTTCCGAGGGTCATGTGAGGAAGCTTCAAGCTTTTCCTTGTAGAAGGAAGTCTTGGCAGAAGTCACATCTGAGGAGAACTTGGCCATGAGTGTTCGGTAAGAATCAAGATCTGCATCAAGTTGTGATTTCTTCCACTTTCTCTCTGATGATCTTAGCTCTCTTCGATTGTTGCGCAGCACATCTGAAAGCCAAGGAGCAGAACAAGAAGTTTTCTTGGGTTTAGTGGACATAGGGCAGAGGAAGTCCATAGTTGAGGAAAGAGATGAGAGGAAAGTATCTGTGGCCGAGTCCAAGGGCAGTGAGGAAAAAGACTCAGGATCAGGAAGGGAAGAAAGAGTGCCAGAAGCTACAGAAGAAGGGGAGACAGAGTAAAGGTTGCGGCGGGTTAGAGCGAGGGGGTGAGAGGTAGTTTTAGGTAGGGTAGGGAGAGTGATGGTAAAGGATACCAGGTGATGATCAGAGACGTGTAGTGGGGTAGCAGTCACGTCTGTAGCTGGAGAAGGACGGGTGAAAACCAGGTCCAGCACATTGCCTCCTTTGTGTGTGGGGATGTAGCTGTTGAGTGTGAGTGTGAATGAGTCAAGAAGAGACAGGAGGGAAGAAGAATGTAGCTTGTCAGAGGGGAGGTTGAAGTCACCAAGCACTGTCAGGGGGGAGCTATCAGAAGGGAAAGCACTAAGCAGTGTGTCCATTTCTTCCAAGAAGTCACCTAGGGGACCAGGAGGGCGGTAAACAACAATGATAACAAGGTTAATTGGAGAGGTAACTGAAATGGCATGGAATTCAAAAGAGGAGATGGTTAAATGAGACAAGAGGAGAGGTGTAAAGCACCATTTCTTTGACAGCAATAAACCTGTACCACCACCCCTGCCTGTTTCTCGTGGTGAGTGAGAGAAAGCATAGGCAGAGGATAAAGCAGCTGGTGTAGCAGTGTTCTGTGGGGATATCCAGGTCTCTGTTAGTGCAAGAAAATCAAAGGAGTAATGGGAAGTTAAAGCAGAGATAAAATCAGCTTTTTTCACAGCAGACTGGCAATTCCAGAGCCCACCTACCACCACTGTTTGAGACTTACACAACAGAGGAGGGTAGATGAGGTTACTGGGATTGTGACCTCTGCTCTGTGGACGAGAGTGTCTGCGAGTGTAGGAATTGAGTACAGAGATGGGTTTAAGGCACATATTTGCAGTCAAGAGTGAGAATTAAGGTATGGTAGAATATAGCAAAACAGTATTAGACACAAAGTTTACAATGAGAGAGAGAGAGAGAGAGAGAGAGAGATACTTACAAACCGCTACAGACGCTAGCGTCTGTAGCGGAGAACCTTCAATTTAAATAGGTAAGCCCTGCCCCCAATTCACACCTTAAGGTAGACTGAAACTACTCCTGATTAATCAGCTGAGAGAACAACAAGGACCAACACTATAAAAATCAACAATGGTATAGAATATAACAATTCAAATCACACTACTCTAGAACAAAGTGAGTTAAGCAGATAGTATACAAAAGTCAGGAACCTACTTTACCAGAAGACAATATATTCAAATGAAGAGAGTTAAAGCACACTGAAGAGTAGGCTGGTTCACCTTCAATTTAAATAGGTAAGCCCTGCCCCCAATTCACACCTTAAGGTAGACTGAAACTACTCCTGATTAATCAGCTGAGAGAACAACAAGGACCAACACTATAAAAATCAACAATGGTATAGAATATAACAATTCAAATCACACTACTCTAGAACAAAGTGAGTTAAGCAGATAGTATACAAAAGTCAGGAACCTACTTTACCAGAAGACAATATATTCAAATGAAGAGAGTTAAAGCACACTGAAGAGTAGGCTGGTTCACCTTCAATTTAAATAGGTAAGCCCTGCCCCCAATTCACACCTTAAGGTAGACTGAAACTACTCCTGATTAATCAGCTGAGAGAACAACAAGGACCAACACTATAAAAATCAACAATGGTATAGAATATAACAATTCAAATCACACTACTCTAGAACAAAGTGAGTTAAGCAGATAGTATACAAAAGTCAGGAACCTACTTTACCAGAAGACAATATATTCAAATGAAGAGAGTTAAAGCACACTGAAGAGTAGGCTGGTTCACCTTCAATTTAAATAGGTAAGCCCTGCCCCCAATTCACACCTTAAGGTAGACTGAAACTACTCCTGATTAATCAGCTGAGAGAACAACAAGGACCAACACTATAAAAATCAACAATGGTATAGAATATAACAATTCAAATCACACTACTCTAGAACAAAGTGAGTTAAGCAGATAGTATACAAAAGTCAGGAACCTACTTTACCAGAAGACAATATATTCAAATGAAGAGAGTTAAAGCACACTGAAGAGTAGGCTGGTTCACCTTCAATTTAAATAGGTAAGCCCTGCCCCCAATTCACACCTTAAGGTAGACTGAAACTACTCCTGATTAATCAGCTGAGAGAACAACAAGGACCAACACTATAAAAATCAACAATGGTATAGAATATAACAATTCAAATCACACTACTCTAGAACAAAGTGAGTTAAGCAGATAGTATACAAAAGTCAGGAACCTACTTTACCAGAAGACAATATATTCAAATGAAGAGAGTTAAAGCACACTGAAGAGTAGGCTGGTTCACCTTCAATTTAAATAGGTAAGCCCTGCCCCCAATTCACACCTTAAGGTAGACTGAAACTACTCCTGATTAATCAGCTGAGAGAACAACAAGGACCAACACTATAAAAATCAACAATGGTATAGAATATAACAATTCAAATCACACTACTCTAGAACAAAGTGAGTTAAGCAGATAGTATACAAAAGTCAGGAACCTACTTTACCAGAAGACAATATATTCAAATGAAGAGAGTTAAAGCACACACTGTACACACTTATACACACTTACACACCAGTTCAGCTTCATGTACATTACCCTCTTTTGTTACATTAAGTAACATGTACATGTACATGTAACATGTTACATTACCCTCTTTTACATTACCCTCTGTTACATTACCCCCTGTTACACTATTCTCTGTTACATTACACTCTGTTACATAACCCTCTGTTACATAACCCTCTGTTACACTACCCTCTGTTACATTACCCTCTGTTACATTACCCCCGTTACATTACCCTCTGTTACACTATTCTCTGTTACATTACCCTCTGTTACAGTATTCTCTGTTACATTACCCTCTGTTACACTACCCTCTGTTACATTACCCTCTGTTACACTACCTCCTGTTACATAACCCTCTGTTACACCACCCTCTGTTACACTACCCTCTGTTACATTACCCCGTTACATTACCTCCTGTTACATAACCCTCTGTTACATTACCCCCTGTTACACTATTCTCTGTTACATTACCCTCTGTTACATTACCCTCTGTTACACTATTCTCTGTTACATTACCCTCTGTTACAGTATTCTCTGTTACATTACCCTCTGTTACACTACCCTCTGTTACATTACCCTCTGTTACACTACCTCCTGTTACATAACCCTCTGTTACACCACCCTCTGTTACACTACCCTCTGTTACATTACCCCGTTACATTACCTCCTGTTACATAACCCTCTGTTACATTACCCCCTGTTACACTATTCTCTGTTACATTACCCTCTGTTACATTACCCTCTGTTACAGTATTCTCTGTTACATTACCCTCTGTTACACTACCCTCTGTTACATTACCCTGTTACACTACCTCCTGTTACATAACCGTCTGTTACATAACCCTCTGTTACATTACCCTCTGTTACCTTACCCTCTGTTACATTGCCCCCTGTTAACTTATCCTCTGTTACATTACCCTCTGTTACCTTACCCTCTCTTACATTACCCCCGTTACATTACCCTCTGTTACATTACCCTCTGTTACATTACCCCCGTTACACTATTCTCTGTTACAGTATTCTCTGTTACATTACCCTCTTTTACATTACCCCCGTTACACTATTCTCTGTTACATTACCCTCTGTTACATTACCCTCTTTTACATTACCCCCTGTTACACTATTCTCTGTTACATTACCCTCTGTTACATTACCCTCTGTTACATTACCCTCTGTTACACTATTCTCTGTTACATTACCCTCTGTTACAGTATTCTCTGTTACATTACCCTCTGTTACATTACCCTCTGTTACATAACCCTCTGTTACACTACCCTCTGTTACATTACCCCCTGTTACATTACCCCCTGTTACATTACCCTCTGTTACATTACCCTCTGTTACACTATTCTGTTACATTACCCTCTGCTACATTACCCCGTTACACTATTCTCTGTTACATTAATCTCTGCTACATTACCCCCGTTACACTATTCTCTGTTACATTTCCCTCTGTTACATTACCCTCTGCTACATTACCCCCTGTTACACTATTCTCTGTTACATTACCCCCTGTTACATTACCCTCTTTTACATTACCCCTGTTACATTACCTCCTGTTACAGAACCCTCTGTTACATTACCCCCTGTTACACTACCCTCTGTTACATTACCCTGTTACAGTATTCTCTGTTACATTACCCTCTGTTACACTACCCTCTGTTACACTACCTCCTGTTACATAACCCTCTGTTACATAACCCCCTGTTACATTAATTCCTGTTACATAACCCTCTGTTACATTACCCCCTGTTACATTACCCTCTGTTACATTAATTCCTGTTACATAACCCTCTGTTACCTTACCCTCTGTTACATTACCCCCTGTTACATTACCCCCTGTTACATTACCCTCTGTTACACTATTCTCTGTTACATTACCCTCTGCTACATTACCCTCTGTTACACTATTCTCTGTTACATTACCCTCTGTTACACTACCTCCTGTTACATAACCCTCTGTTACATTACCCTCTGTTACCTTACCCCCTGTTACAGTATTCTCTGTTACATTACCCTCTGTTACACTACCTCCTGTTACATAACCCTCTGTTACATTACCCTCTGTTACATTACCCTCTGTTACATTACCCCCTGTTACATAACCCTCTGTTACACTATTCTCTGTTACATTACAATCTGTTACCTTACCCCCTGTTACATTATCCTCTGTTACATTACCCTCTGTTACATTACCCTCTGTTACATTACCCCCTGTTACATAACCCTCTGTTACACTATTCTCTGTTACATTACAATCTGTTACATTACCCTCTGTTACACTATTCTCTGTTACATTACAATCTGTTACATTACCCTCTGTTACACTACCTCCTGTTACATAACCCTCTGTTACACTACCCTCTGTTACATTACCCCTGTTACATTACCTCCTGTTACAGAACCCTCTGTTACATTACCCCCTGTTACACTACCCTCTGTTACATTACCCTGTTACAGTATTCTCTGTTACATTACCCTCTGTTACACTACCCTCTGTTACACTACCTCCTGTTACATAACCCTCTGTTACATAACCCCCTGTTACATTAATTCCTGTTACATAACCCTCTGTTACATTACCCCCTGTTACATTACCCTCTGTTACATTAATTCCTGTTACATAACCCTCTGTTACCTTACCCTCTGTTACATTACCCCCTGTTACATTACCCCCTGTTACATTACCCTCTGTTACACTATTCTCTGTTACATTACCCTCTGCTACATTACCCTCTGTTACACTATTCTCTGTTACATTACCCCCTGTTACATTACCCCCTGTTACATTACCCTCTTTTACATTACCCTCTGTTACATTACCCCCTGTTACACTATTCTCTGTTACATTACACTCTGTAACATAACCCTCTGTTACATAACCCTCTATTACATTACCCCCGTTACACTATTCTCTGTTACATTACCCTCTGTTACATTACCCTCTTTTACATTACCCCCTGTTACACTATTCTCTGTTACATTACCCTCTGTTACATTACCCTCTGTTACATTACCCTCTGTTACACTATTCTCTGTTACATTACCCTCTGTTACAGTATTCTCTGTTACATTACCCTCTGTTACATTACCCTCTGTTACATAACCCTCTGTTACACTACCCTCTGTTACATTACCCCCTGTTACATTACCCCCTGTTACATTACCCTCTGTTACATTACCCTCTGTTACACTATTCTGTTACATTACCCTCTGCTACATTACCCCGTTACACTATTCTCTGTTACATTAATCTCTGCTACATTACCCCCGTTACACTATTCTCTGTTACATTTCCCTCTGTTACATTACCCTCTGCTACATTACCCCCTGTTACACTATTCTCTGTTACATTACCCCCTGTTACATTACCCTCTTTTACATTACCCCTGTTACATTACCTCCTGTTACAGAACCCTCTGTTACATTACCCCCTGTTACACTACCCTCTGTTACATTACCCTGTTACAGTATTCTCTGTTACATTACCCTCTGTTACACTACCCTCTGTTACACTACCTCCTGTTACATAACCCTCTGTTACATAACCCCCTGTTACATTAATTCCTGTTACATAACCCTCTGTTACATTACCCCCTGTTACATTACCCTCTGTTACATTAATTCCTGTTACATAACCCTCTGTTACCTTACCCTCTGTTACATTACCCCCTGTTACATTACCCCCTGTTACATTACCCTCTGTTACACTATTCTCTGTTACATTACCCTCTGCTACATTACCCTCTGTTACACTATTCTCTGTTACATTACCCCCTGTTACATTACCCCCTGTTACATTACCCTCTTTTACATTACCCTCTGTTACATTACCCCCTGTTACACTATTCTCTGTTACATTACACTCTGTAACATAACCCTCTGTTACATAACCCTCTATTACACTACCCTCTGTTACATTACCCTCTGTTACATTACCCCCGTTACATTACCCTCTGTTACACTATTCTCTGTTACATTACCCTCTGTTACAGTATTCTCTGTTACATTACCCTCTGTTACACTACCCTCTGTTACATTACCCTCTGTTACACTACCTCCTGTTACATTACCCTCTGTTACACTATTCTCTGTTACATTACCCTCTGCTACATTACCCCCTGTTACACTATTCTCTGTTACATTACCCTCTGCTACATTACCCCCTGTTACACTATTCTCTGTTACATTACCCCCTGTTACATTACCCCCTGTTACATTACCCTCTTTTACATTACCCTCTGTTACATTACCCCCTGTTACACTATTCTCTGTTACATTACACTCTGTTACATAACCCTCTGTTACATAACCCTCTGTTACACTACCCTCTGTTACATTACCCTCTGTTACATTACCCCCGTTACATTACCCTCTGTTACACTATTCTCTGTTACATTACCCTCTGTTACAGTATTCTCTGTTACATTACCCTCTGTTACACTACCCTCTGTTACATTACCCTCTGTTACACTACCTCCTGTTACATTACCCTCTGTTACACTATTCTCTGTTACATTACCCTCTGCTACATTACCCCCTGTTACACTATTCTCTGTTACATTACCCTCTGCTACATTACCCCCTGTTACACTATTCTCTGTTACATTACCCCCTGTTACATTACCCCCTGTTACATTACCCTCTTTTACATTACCCTCTGTTACATTACCCCCTGTTACACTATTCTCTGTTACATTACACTCTGTTACATAACCCTCTGTTACATAACCCTCTGTTACACTACCCTCTGTTACATTACCCTCTGTTACATTACCCCCGTTACATTACCCTCTGTTACACTATTCTCTGTTACATTACCCTCTGTTACAGTATTCTCTGTTACATTACCCTCTGTTACACTACCCTCTGTTACATTACCCTCTGTTACACTACCTCCTGTTACATAACCCTCTGTTACACCACCCTCTGTTACACTACCCTCTGTTACATTACCCCGTTACATTACCTCCTGTTACATAACCCTCTGTTACATTACCCCCTGTTACACTATTCTCTGTTACATTACCCTCTGTTACATTACCCTCTGTTACATTACCCTCTGTTACACTATTCTCTGTTACATTACCCTCTGTTACAGTATTCTCTGTTACATTACCCTCTGTTACACTACCCTCTGTTACATTACCCTCTGTTACACTACCTCCTGTTACATAACCCTCTGTTACACCACCCTCTGTTACACTACCCTCTGTTACATTACCCCGTTACATTACCTCCTGTTACATAACCCTCTGTTACATTACCCCCTGTTACACTATTCTCTGTTACATTACCCTCTGTTACATTACCCTCTGTTACAGTATTCTCTGTTACATTACCCTCTGTTACACTACCCTCTGTTACATTACCCTGTTACACTACCTCCTGTTACATAACCCTCTGTTACATAACCCTCTGTTACATTACCCTCTGTTACCTTACCCTCTGTTACATTGCCCCCTGTTAACTTATCCTCTGTTACATTACCCTCTGTTACCTTACCCTCTCTTACATTACCCCCGTTACATTACCCTCTGTTACATTACCCTCTGTTACATTACCCCCGTTACACTATTCTCTGTTACATTACCCTCTTTTACATTACCCCCGTTACACTATTCTCTGTTACATTACCCTCTGTTACATTACCCTCTTTTACATTACCCCCTGTTACAGTATTCTCTGTTACCTTACCCCGTTACATTATCCTCTGTTACATTACCCTCTGTTACATTACCCTCTATTACCTTACCCTCTGTTACATTACCCCCTGTTACATTACCCTCTGTTACATTACCCCCGTTACACTATTCTCTGTTACATTACCCTGTTACATTTCCCCCGTTACACTATTCTCTGTTACATTACCCTCTGCTACATTACCCCCTGTTACACTATTCTCTGTTACATTACCCCTGTTACATTACCCCCGTTACACTATTCTCTGTTACATTACCCTCTGCTACATTACCCCCTGTTACACTATTCTCTGTTACATTACCCCTGTTACATTAACCCCGTTACACTATTCTCTGTTACATTACCCTCTGCTACATTACCCCCTGTTACACTATTCTCTGTTACATTACCCCCTGTTACATTACCCTGTTACATTACCCTCTGTTACATTACCCCCTGTTACATTATGCTCTGTTACATAACCTTCTGTTACATAACCCTCTGTTACACTACCCTCTGTTACACTACCCTCTGTTACACTACCCCCTGTTACATTACCCCGTTACATTACCCTCTGTTACATTACCCTCTGTTACATTACCCTCTGTTACACTAACCTATGTTACATTAACCTCTGTTACATTACCGTCTGTTACATTACCCTCTGTTACACTATTCTGTTACAGTTGCCCTTTATTACACTACCCTCTGTTACACTACCCTCTGTTACAGCTGCAATTTGTTACAGCTGCCCTCTAGTACATTACCCTCTAGTACATTGCCCTCTTTTACATTACCCTGTGTTACACTTGCCCTCTGTTACACTACCTTGTGTTACACTTGGCCTCTGTCACACTACCTTGTGTTACACTATCCTCTGTTACACCACCTTCTTTTACATTACCCTCTGTTACATTATCTTCTAATACAGTTGCCCTTTGTTACTCTTGCCCTCTGTTACACTATCCAATGTTACACTACGCTCTGTTACGCTTGTATGTATTTATCCTGATATACGAGTCAGAGGTAGCGGCGGAGAGCAAAACCTCTCTGAGAGGGACCTGAGGAAGAAACCTGGAGAGGAACCAGAGTGAAAATAGAACATTGTCCTCATCTGAGAGACACCAGAGAGTGGGATTATAAATCATTATAAACACTGAAAGTGGGGTTATACATAGATGTGTATAGTCAGTTGGAGTTGTGTTACCAGGAGCTTTTCAGGAATTTCTCCTCAAACTATAGACTGTGTGAGAATGAGATTATAAATCATTGTGATATAGAATAGGAGAGAAGATACCAGATGCTCAGGATGAACAGGACTTCTGTGGAGAAAGTGGAGTTTCTGATACTCAGTGTCTGACATCATTTTTGTGTCTGATATTTAAAGGTACATTCTGTAAGATTAGTGTATGAGTTTGACATTTAAATGAATCCTCTGCCGAATTTGAGTGAAGCTCCGCCCATTTGGCCTCTATTGTTTAGTGTCTTTTAAATGATTGACAGGAAGCACATCCAATCACAGACAAACGTTCAGCAGTCAGATCTTCATGTGCACCATTAAGTTCCTGCTACTTGTCTAAAGAAAATGTAAGTGTGGGATTTGTTTAAGTGGAGTTCAGAATTTTCTGGTTTGGAATTCAGGTGTGGAAATGAAAGAAAACGTGTGACGTCGAGTCACAAACGTGTATAGCTAAGAACACAGACACACACGCACGCACACGCACACATACAGGCACGCACACACACACGCACACACACAGACACACACATGCAGGCGCGCACACACACGCGCACACGCACACACACACGCGCACACACACACGCACACACACACACACACACACACACACACACACACACACACATAATAAAACATACAAAAATTATTTCGTGACTAAAATTTAACATCATGTGACATCTAAAGTAAGTGAATAAAATATAAATATGTAATTTGACAGATACAAATGAGTCCCGTTTCCCTTTAAACCCATTACAACATTAATGTAATAAACCATTGAAACCATTTACATGATTAAAATAAGTAATAAAAGTGACTCTGACCAGAACAGATTAGTTTCATCAGCTTCCTGGTTTTCCTCCATCTCAGACGAACTGAAACACGTCGATCTCCAGCTCATCTCCACGTCCCCAAAACTCTAAGACTTTATTACACTTTAAAATCATTTATTACTCAAGGTGAAGACTCGGAGGTCCACTGTTATGTTTCTCCTGCTGGTTGATGAAGAGCAAGTGAGCAGGTGCTGTAGAGTGTGTGTGTGCGTGTGTGTGTGTGTGTGTGTGTGTGTGTGTGTAGACTCCAGCTCGTATCCCAGAGGAGACGCCGACTTTCACTTCACTTCCTCTTACAGACTTCAGTAGTGAAAAATAAAATCCTCCCTCTCTCTCTCTCTGTTCATCTGTTCATCCTGAGAGAAGAACTGTGATGGCTTAGACTAAGGAGGTAAAACGAGCCCCCCCCCCCCCCCTTCTCTCTCTGAGCCTCCAGGATTTTAATATAATTTGACCTTATGTTGTTTTGAAAAGGAAGTTAGAATAATAATAATAATAATAATAATAATAATAATAATAATAATAAACACACACACACACACACACACACACACACACACAGACACACACACAGTTCAGCTGTTTATAAAGCTGCAAATCCTCACATTACTGTTTTATCCTCCACTCATTCACATTCATCCAATATAAAAATATAAAAATTTTAATATTCTAAGAAAGTAAAAATTATAAAGTAAACAATATGGAAAATAAGTTAAACATTTATGAGTACAACTGAAATTTATATGAATATTATCTCAGAACATAGTAAGTGAATAGTGAAGCCACGTGATCATGTGATCAGTTACTGTTACACCAGAGGAGGGGATTATATAGTGACCCTGGAGACTTCTTCCATCTTCAATAAAAACATCAGCACATCAGTGATTATACCTTCATCACCTTTACAGCTTATTATTAATTAATAACCTGAATCTGTAAATGAGCTGTTACTATGGAAACCATAACATGTTGCTATAACAATGTAATGTAATACAAATATAACCTGTAGTTCATGTTACAGTCTGAGCTGCACCTCTAAAGAGAAACACTGCCACCTACTGACACCAGAGTGTATCTGCACCGTGCTGTAAAGATTTGTATCTTGTTTTAAAATAAACCCAAACTGTTTCTCTGTTTGTGATAAACAAATATGCAAAATATTTAACCTCAAATGAGAAAAAACATCATTGTGTGTTAAACTAAATAACACAATTTTAGTATGTAAATGAACTGTTAAAGTTTCTGTGATCAGAAGAACAATGTTTAAGATCTGTGTTCAGTTCATCAGATGAAACAGTAAGTGTAGATTTTTAAATAATAATAATAACTAATCCCCCGACTCGCTGACTGTGTTCCAGTCTTGGGTTATTAGTTCTATTAGGGTTATTAAGCCCTTTCCCTTCTTAGGTAAAGGAGCAGATCTGGAGGGTTCATGGTCATAGAGTGTTTGGTGAACTGGGATGTCTGGATGTTGTCTCCTTACCCCCCTCACAAGTCGCTCAGGTTTACAGACTGTGGAGTGGTGGGACGTCCCAGGAAGCCCTCATGTCTGTGTCACCTTCTGGCTCTAGCCTTTTAGTTATGATGTCATAGTTAGTCTTGATGCAGTCCCTGTATGCACTTTGCACATAATGTACATTCTCTCTCTCTCTCTCTCTCTCTCTCTCTCTCTCTCTCTCTCTCTCTCTCTCTGTTGAGCTAGATACGCCACTCCCGAGCTCCCAGTGTCAATCCAGGTGTTCTACCCCTGGTTGGAGTCTCGTCGCCCGGTGGTCACCCTGACAGGGATTGATCTTCATGGTCAGACAGTGTCTCATGGGATTGTTGTGTATGAAGCCACCCGGAGACATCATGCCTTCTATTGAACCAATGTTGTGTCAGCTGTATGGTCTGGTCTTTATCAGAGATCATTTGAAGATTTGAAGACAGGAAGGAATTAGTGTTGGGTCTGTGGTGAACTCAGAGTTTGTGCTGACCCATTAGTTCCACAACTGCAAGCTATTTTAGAAAGGACATTATTTACATTTACATGATTAACATTAACATTATTGCCCTGTCCAGTGTCACCCATTTGAGGATGAGGATGAGCCTGGTTCCTCTCAAGGTTTCTTCCTTATATCATCTCAGGGAGATTTTCCTTGTTAGGGACAGGGATAGATAGATATTATTTTAAATTAATATTTTTTAAATTAATTTTAAGCTTTTAATTTATGCATTCATTTAATTATTATTATTCTTATTTTTATTCTTATTATTCTGTTTCTCTACTTCGGTAAAGCTGATTTGAGACAATGTGAATTGTTAAAGCGTTATACAAATAAACTGAATTGAATTTATGAATTTATTACAGAATCATTACTCCTCCTTGTGGTCATGGATATGTACTGCATCCATTCTACTGATTATTGATTATCATTTATGTGTGTGTGTGTGTGTGTGTGTGTGTGTGTGTGTGTGTGTGTGTGTGTGTGTTTGTGTGTGTGTGTTTGTGTGTGGTCAATTTCCCAGAGAATTTCCTGGATAAGTCAGTGTGTAGTTTAAAGGCTGTATTTTATCAGTATTACTGGATCAATTTACAGGTGTTCAGCTTCAGGTTATTTTAAATTTTATATATTATAGTTATATTAATAATAAGCTGTAAAGGTGATGAAGGTATAATCACTGATGTGCTGATGTTTTTATTGAAGATGGAAGAAGTCTCCAGGGTCACTATATAATCCCCTCCTCTGGTGTAACAGTAACTGATCACATGATCACGTTGCTTCACTATTCACTTACTATGTTCTGAGATAATATTCATATAAATTTCAGTTGTACTCATAAATGTTTAACTTATTTTCCATATTGTTTACTTTATAATTTTTACTTTCTTAGAATATTTAAATTTTTATATTTTTATATTGGATGAATGTGAATGAGTGGAGGAATGCATGTGTGTGTATGTGTGTGTGTGTGTGTGTGTGTGTGTGTGTGTGTGTGTGTGGGGCGTTATCTGTGTTTCTGTGTGTAATTTATTCAATTCAATTCAATTCAATTCAAGTTTATTTGTATAGCGCTTTTTACAATGGACATTGTCACAAAGCAGCTTTACAGAACATAAACATAGAACAAGATAAACATAAGGAGAAATATAAAGATTTAATATAATAAAAATTCAAAATATATATAGTTCACAGTGTGTATGTATATGTATTTATCCCCAATGAACAAGTCTGAGGTGACTCAGGTGACTGTGGGGAGGAAAAACTCCCTTAGATGGTAAAGGAAGGAACCTTGAGAGGAACCAGACTCAAAGGGGAACCTCATCCTCATCTGGGTGACACTGGGGGTGTGATTATAAATATACAGTCTGATAAATGTTGTGTTGGTGTAAAGATCACATGGAGTTCACATCTCATCTTTAGTATCACAGAGTCTAACTGGAGCTGGTAGATCTGTAGATGTCTCAGGATCCTCACAGAGTCGCCCTCATCTAAGCGGAGGTCCAAAAACTTCATCGCACGGAAGACGATCGGAGCTGGTACAATGTCTGGGTGTCTCGGGACGGGGAGAAAGAGAGAAGAGCAGTGCAGAGGGATTAACATATCTGCTGTTCATAAAAATGTGCAAGTCTGATGTAATAGTGCACAATATAATGTAGCGGGATTTATTATGTGTACGTCTGACTAAAGAGATGAGTCTTTAATCTACATTTAAACTGTGAAAGTGTGTCTGAGCCCCGAACACTATCAGGAAGACTATTCCAGAGTTTGGGAGTTAAATAAGAAAACGCTCTACCACCTTTAGTAGACTTAGATATTCTGGGAACTACCAGAAGTCCTGAGTTTTGTGATCTCAGAGAGCTTGAAGGATTGTATTCATTTTCCTTTGATGGTATAAAATTAAATGTTGTGTAAACGTGAACCTGCTATAAACCTGGAGGAAGCTGAAAAAGTGAAATTTATTCTTAATATCATGACGTTGTTTGTGGTTGTTTGTCTGTGTTGTTGATGATAGTTTAACATTCACAGCTTCTAGAGAGAATATAAAGACTTGTGTGAATTATAGACTTTTAACGAAGCTGCAATTTTGTGAGAACGATTTAAAATGAATAAAATGTTTTGGACATAATGACGGAGTTCATCAGGACGATCAGACTTCCTGCTTTTAACACCTAAAGTACACAAAAGTTCTGTTTGTTATATACAGGATGTGTAGAAGGTCGGCTCTGTTGTGTAGATGTTGTGTATCTGAACACAATGTCACAGTTAAAACATGGACATCATGACTAACACAACCATTTATATAAAGAGGGAGAGAAAAAGAATTAAGGAAGTGAAATGTGTGTTTTGAGAGTTACACACAAAACAAATGTATATTTAATATTAAAACCTACTTCTGTGTTCTTCATCTTCATCAACATCGTCATCATTGTTGAAGTTCCTGGAAGTTAAAGTAAGTTTGTTAGCTCTACATTTTTGTAGCTGGTTTTTACAGGTGTGAAGCTTTCCTTTGTCTTTTACTCCACATTGTTTGTGTTTTTTTTAAACGCTGCCTTCAGGATTTAGTTGGAATCTTACTCGAGTTTCCTCTCAGGAATTCCTGCTCAGGTCCCGGCTCCATTGTGGGTGTGAAAAAGGAGCACAAACAGAACACAACCTTTCACCTCACAGCTCTGTGTCACAGCTGAAGACATGCGGAACCTCCTGAGAACCTGCAACACTTTTACTTAAAAGTTAAAAAGCTTTATTTATTAAATGAACTTTAAAGAACTTTTTCATCTAAAGGTGTGTGGAACGTGTTGAGTTGTGTGTCAGTGACTCGTCTGTTACTGAGACACGTCTGTTACCGAGACTCGTCTGTTACCGAGACACGTCTGTTACCGAGACACGTCTGTTACCGAGACACGTCTGTTACCGAGACACGTCTGTTACCGAGACTCGTCTGTTACCGAGACTCGTCTGTTACCGAGACACGTCTGTTACCGAGACACGTCTGTTACCGAGACTCGTCTGTTACCGAGACACGTCTGTTACCGAGACACGTCTGTTACCGAGACTCGTCTGTTACCGAGACACGTCTGTTACCGAGACTCGTCTTTTACTGAGCTGAGACTCATGACACAAACACATTAGAACATGATTAAAGTGTGTAAAGTTTATTACATGAATAAAAATCCCCGTGTGGAGCAGAAACACATTCAGAGTGTAAATTCACCCGTAAAAAAGAGAAAACTAAACAAATATTTCCAGATTTAATTCTTCTTCCAGTTTCTTCAGACTTAAGAATTTTAAAACAGAAGAGTAAAGTGTAAGTGATTCTGTACACAATGACATCATCATATAAACTAAAACATTCATAAAAAGAAACACTTTCCAAACTTTGTTGATCTTAAATTAAATATTTTACTGAACCAGTGACAAAACACAGCAAATATCTCAATAAAATAAACTGACCAGAGTGAGGAGCTGTGAGTGGAAACTCCACAAACTCTACACTTTATTCTTCTTTAAAAAATCCTGGGAGTTTTTTTTGGAATAAAAACAGGAAAACGCTCCCATGTGCTGTTTTACTTAACAGATAAGAGAACAGGAAGTGAGTTTTCTTGACAGGAAGTGGCTAATTTAGTGGGTGTGGTTTGCCAACGAGAAGACATCCGTTTATTGTGTTGATGAAGAAGATGAAGGGAAGATGAAGGTTCAGAAAATAACCACGATGAAATAAAATGATTTTTACACGTTAACAGTGTTTAGTATCTCAGAGTCAGAGTCAAAATCAGAGTCAGAGTCAAAATCAGTCAGAGTCAAAATCAGAGTCAGAGTCAAAATCAGAGTCAGAGTCAAAATCAGAGTCAGAATCAAAATCAGTCAGAGTCAAAATCAGAGTCTGAGTCAAAATCAGAGTCAGAGTCAAAATCAGAGTCAGAATCAAAATCAGAGTCAGAGTCAGAGTCAAAATCAGAGTCAGAGTCAGAGTCAAAATCAGAGTCAGAGTCAGAGTCTCAGATGTAAAGATTCTTCAGAATATTGATGTGTAACCATTTTAATAATAAACTTCATCACATCTCTTCACTCTGTCTATGGGTCAGCTTTTATTTTCAGCTCTTTATCTATTTGCCCTTATAATTATTTAAAGATAAAGAATTGAATTCAGTAAATATAAGAACTAAGAAAAATAATAAGAATGTTATACATATTTAATTGTGATAATTGTTAAACATTAAAAAAACTATTTTAAAACCCTTTTTTTCCTGCCTGTAAATGGTGTTGCTGTGAGCAGACGGCTGTAAACATCCACCACATTTCAGCTGATTGTATTTTAAAAGTAAATATAAGTTAAAGGAATTTATGTATTTATTATTTTTTATATTAATTTTACATTATCCCTAAGACTGATAATAATAATAATGCTAAAAATGTGACACGTTTAGGGATAAAACTGACTTTAAAGTGAAAGATAATTATTTGTAAATGTGGTTATAAACTCTGTGAGTGTGAACAGATTTACACACATTTACATTTCACACTGATTTACATAAAGAACAGAATCATTTGCCAGGATTCATTTGATCTAAACTCAACTCTCTGACTCTGGAGCTGGAAGGTTAAAGTCATCGGCTTTATGCTTGTGTGTGTGTGTGTGTGTGTGTGTGTGTGAATGTTTCCTCATTGCTGTATTGTATTGGACCTTTGAGATTTGAGTTTTACACACACACACTCTCATACACACACACACACACACACACACACACACACACACACACAGTCTGTGTTGATGATTTCTGTCAAATAAACTCTGATTGCTCTGTAATTCTGTCAGCAGCTCTTTATACTGTTTCCTGTGTTTCTCACTGCTGCAAGACTGTAGACATTTCCTGCTAATATTACTGTTACAGACTGTGTGTGTGTGTGTGTGTGTGTGTATGTGTGTGTACTGTATATGTGTGTGTGTAAATGTGTGTGTGTATGTGTGTGTGTGAATGTGTGTATATGTGTGTGTGAGTGTGTGTGTGTGAATGTGTGTGTATATGTGTGTGTGTATATATGCGTGTGTGTGTAGGTGTGTGTATGTGTGTGTGT
>NC_083482.1:17682904-17685404 GCF_030014155.1 Tachysurus vachellii | reverse complement strand
TGCTTGATGTCTTCTGAGGTGTTTCTTCACTTTTTGGAGTTAATCTTTTAAAGTGCACCAGTTACTTTTCCAGCAGAACTCCCCACAGCATGATGCTACCAACACCACGCTACATAAACACACTGTGGGTCCAGACGTCTGAGAATACACTGAAAATTTGAGGTTCTTTTTTCATTTAAAATAAATAAGTTTCAGTAAAACAGAGAAATTGAAAGTTTAATACTATATAAAATATAAATATAAGCAAATGTTTATATCAAGGGGGGTTTCCTCCGGGTTCTCCGGTTTCCTCCCCCGGTCCAAAGACATGCATGGTAGGTTGATTGGCATCTCTGGAAAATTGCCTGTAGTGTGTGATTGTGTGAGTGAATGAGAGTGTGTGTGTGTGTGTGCCCTGTGATGGGTTGGCACTCCGTCCAGGGTGTATCCTGCCTTGATGCCCGATGACGCCTGAGATAGGCACAGGCTCCCCGTGACCCGAGGTAGTTCGGATAAGCGGTAGAAGATGAATGAGTGAGTGAATGTTTATATCAAGTATGATAACTGTCCAATATTCCAATAAACATCAAGCAGAAAGAGTTTTTAGAGCTTCCATCATTACAAAGATGTTTCTTATTATCTCTGAATGTTATGATGCTGTGTGTATATTCTGGTGATGTCTGTACCGTATCCTGTGGTTGGTTTTGTCTGTGTCTCTGGCTGAAACTGATCCCACAATGATATTTTTCTGTCCTTCGTGAACAGTGAAGTTGTACTCTTTCTGGGAGAAGACCGGCAGCTCTTCCATGTCTTTAACGTTGATGTGGATTTGTGCAGTCGTCCAGGCGTTGCTGTTGTCTGCAGGTTGGACAACATTCTCTTTAAGATTTACAGTAAATGAGAAGCTCGCCTTGGTCTCGTAGTCGAGTTCCTGTTAGAGAAAAGAAACAGGTAAGGTGGCAAGGCAGCAGAGTGTGACAACACAATATTAGGAGCTACAGTTCATGGTTAGATGATGACTGGCACCGTTACCAGCTAAAGGAAAGTTTAATGCTGTATAGTGGACATGATGAAGTGAACGCTACCTTCTTCAGTGTGAGAACGCCATCGTAATTGTCATTGTGCTCCAGATCAAAGATGTCTTTATATGAACTCTCTACAATAAAAAAGGGCATTTTATTCTGTTTCTCATCACGGTCTCGAATGGCCAGTGTTCCGATTATGAACCCCACAGGCTCATCCTCATTCACATCAAAGTGGTACCTTGCTGTGGAAAACAAATACACAAGAAGTGTAAGAAGAATAGCTGACTGTGATCTGAGACACGACCTGAGACACAGTAAAAAGTGAAAGATGATGTTCTTTAGAGAGGACAGTGGACACAAGGCATTATATACAAATGTGAAAAGAAACTAAACTGTAAGAAGGAAGCAGAAGGTACAAATTTACGTACGTTTGGAGAACTCAGCCTGGTTGTCATTAAGGTCGTTGATATTGATGGTCATCACAGTGCTTGCTGACAGTCCTCCTGCTGATCCAGGCGTGTCCCAAACCTGCACCAACACCTTATACTCACTCTGAGTCTCACGATCCAGATTATTATTTTTGGTGGTAATTTCACCTGAAGGACACACAAACACAAGACCCTGGTGAACCCAGGAGCACCAAAAGAATCCAAACACCAACAGAATCTAACTGTGGAGGAGGTGAGAAGAATGAGTTTAAGAATTCTGAGATACTTTGGTGAAGAAAAGCTCCTTCAGTTAACCAGATGAAGAAGAGCGTGAAAAAAAAGAGGAAAAAAGAGTGTGGAGAGGAGAAGAGTGTGAAGAGGAGAAGAGTGTGTAGAGAGAAGAGTGTGTAGAGGAGAAGAGTGTGAACAGGAGAAGAGTGTGGAGAGAGAAGAGTGTGTGGAGAGGAGAAGAGTGTGAAGAGGAGAAGAGTGTGTAGAGAGAAGAGTGTGTAGAGGAGAAGAGTGTGAACAGGAGAAGAGTGTGGAGAGAGAAGAGTGTGTGGAGAGGAGAAGAGTTTGTAGAGGAGAAGAGTGTGTAGAGGAGAAGAGTGTGGAGAGAGAAGAGTGTGGAGAGGAGAAGAGTGTGTAGAGGAGAAGAGTGTGTAGAGAAGGAAGCAGACGTGTTTGGCTGTCAGTGGATGACGTGATGATGTACACAGTGCTGTAATTCCTGCAGCTTTAACTCCATTAACATGATCATTAACATGATAATCCCTCAGAATAATCTCCTTTATACTGTGCTAGACAGATAAAATTGAAACATATAAATCTAAACATATTATTTATTTATTTGTGCTTAAATGTCCCTTATGTCTGCAAAACTTTGTAGATCATCTAGATCAGAGTTAATCCCTTAAATTTGTAGAGGGGTGCCAATACTTTCTGTGTACCCTACAGGCAGTAATGGCAGCACTGTGTGGAACCTGATCTCACCTGTTCTGTGGTTAATGTTGAAGACGTTGGTTGCGTTCAGCAGTGTGTAGGTCACCATGCCGTTCGGAGAGCTCG
>NC_083482.1:17640404-17675404 GCF_030014155.1 Tachysurus vachellii | reverse complement strand
TTATGTTCTCATTATTACCGTTTCATGCGAAACAAGAACTGTTTTTTCTCATGACCTCTAAAAACTGTAGACTTTTACACAACAGGAAACAAAAATCAAAAGTTTTCAATTAAATAAGCTGAGTAGACACACACACACAGAGACACACACACACACACAGACACACACACACACACACACACACACACACACACACACACACACACACACACATACAGTAATAAAACAAAGAAGAAAGAGAAACAGGAAGATGATAAATAAATCCAAGGTAATTTTTGGTGAAAATGTTTAACAGGTTTATGTTTATTTTCTGTCACTGTGTTTTATTGTGTTTTACTGCATTAAAATGAAAGTTTGTAGATTCTTAAATTTCACTGAATTGTCATATATAAAATGTTTATTTCTTTAATGTTACAGAATGTTAACAATATGTAAAGAAACAATCATTTCAATTCACTTTGGTTTATTTCTATAGCCCTTTTAACAATTTCCCTTTGTCTCAAAGCAGCTTTACAGAAGTATGGAAACAGAAGAGAGAGAAAAAGAAATAAATATATAAAAAGAAGAAGAACAAAAAATAAGAATAAAAATAAATAAGTAATGAATAAAGCTTAAAAGATTTCGGCACATAGCCAGTGCTAAGGGAAGAATTTATTATCTTTAGAATGGGTTGGAAAGCTACTGGTAATATCTGTTTAAGGAAACACCTGGGTAAGGGATCCAGTATGCAGGTTGATCATTTCGAAGAAGAAATCAGTGAAATTAAGTCAGTGTCTAGAAGTGGATTAAAACTAAATACTGATCAAAAACAAAAATATTATCTACAGAATTATCTATCCAGTTGTTTGGTATAATGATCTGAATTTTATGCTCCCTGGCTCCTGGAATACACCGACCCAGTGCTGCTGGAGCCCCTAAAGGCTGAGCTAATTTCACATGCCTTAAGATGGAGTCTCCTATAACCAGAGCTCTTTCAGGTTTCTCAGCAGGTGCTTCACTGAGGAGAGCAAACCAGTTAGACATGTGAAGTGGAGAGCTGTGGTGCTCCCGTGGGCAAGCCTTAGCGTTAGCTTTGGCTTTGCGACTTTGCAGCCGAGTCGTCACCCAACCGCCCCGCTGTGAGGGCTCTAATGCTGGAGTTGGGGGGGTTACGGACTCCGCCTAAGGCATCCAGTTTTTCCCCTTCAGAAACTACACTACTATCACTATCCCTCTCTAGTGTCTGGATCTTCTCTGTCAGAGAGCTAACTAACATACACTTATCACAAGAAAAAATTATGCTAATGACAGAGGAAGAATTACTAAACATGCCGCAGCTCACACACTGGACAAGCTGAAAGTTCGCCATACTTAATGATTATGAACCTTTGGCTTGAACCAGATCGAAATATTAAAAAGATCTGAAAGAGTGTTTCCTCTGCTAGCTATTTGAAAACAGGGAACAAACAAGTGTCTCCCGAAGAAAAGGAATAAAATTAACTGCGATAGAAAAGTAAAAAAGTTCAAAAACTAAAGCGACAATGTAAAATATACATTCAAAACAGTATCATTTAAACAACGAGATAAGCATGAAAACTCGCGCCAAACAATTCAAGCACAGGAATTACAGACATTACCAATAATCAGGTGATAAAGGATTTTTTTTTAGTTTACAAAAAAACCCTGAACATTCAAAGACTGAACATTTCTTATAAAAAACAAAAATATTACCAATATAGTTTAGAACAATTAAATTAATTAATCAAACATAATTCAAATACTAGGAAATTTAAATTGTATTTTACAATAATTTCTATATGAATATAATATATGAATTTGTATATTCACAAATATCATGATCATAATCTACATTTTAATAATTCTAGTTTTTTCAATTCAAGTTTATTTGTATAGCGCTATTTACAATTAACATTGTCTCAAAGCAGCTTTACAGAACATAAACATAGAACAAAAGGTTAATATAAAGAATAATATAAAGATTAATATAATACAAAATTCAAGATTAATATTAGATATATTTAAATGTGTATGTATTTATCCCCAATGAACAAGTCTGAGGTGACTCAGGTGACTGTGGGGAGGAAAAACTCCCTTAGATGGTAAAGGAAGGAACCTTGAGAGGAACCAGACTCAAAGGGGAACCTCATCCTCATCTGGGTGACACTAGGGGTGTGATTATAAATATACAGTCTGAGAAATGTTGTAGTGATGTAAAAGATCACATGGAGTTCACATCTCCTCTTTAGTATAGCAGAGTCTAACTGGAGCTGGTAGATCTGTAGATGTCTCAGGATCCTCACAGAGTCGCCCTCGTCTCAGTGGAGGTCCAAAAACTTCATCGCACAGAAGACAATCAGAGCTGGTACAGTTTCTGGATGCCTCGGGATGGTAGAAAGAGAGAAACAGCGGAGAGGAATTAACGTAGCTGCTGTTCATAATATTAACAAGCACTAGATGATAATGTGCATTTGGTCTGATGTATTAGTGCACAATATTATGGGATTTATTATGTGTACGTCTGACTAAAGAGATGAGTCTTTAATCTACATTTAAACTGTGAAAGTGTGTCTGAGCCCCGAACACTATCAGGAAGACTATTCCAGAGTTTGGGAGCTAAATAAGAAAACGCTCTACCACCTTTAGTAGACTTAGATATTCTGGGAACTACCAGAAGTCCTGAGTTTTGTGATCTCAGAGAGCGTGAAGGATTGTAACGTGTTAGAAGACTAGTTAGATACATGGGAGCTAAACCATTAAGAGCCTTGTACGTAAGTAGCAGCAGTTTGTAATCAATTCTAAACTTAACAGGTAGCCAGTGTAGAGATGATAAAATTGGGGTTATATGGTCATACTTTCTTGTCCTAGTGAGAACTCTGGCAGCTGCATTTTGGACTAACTGTAGCCTATTTATTAAAGATGCAGGACAACCACCTAGTAATGCATTACAATAGTCCAGTCTAGAGGTCATGAAAGCGTGAACTAGCTTCTCAGCATCAGATACAGACAGGATGTTTCTCAGCTTGGCAATATTTCTAAGGTGAAGAAGGCTGTGTTTGTAATATGGTGATATGATTTTAAAGACAAGTTACTGTCTAATAAACACCAGGTCTTTCACTGTCGAGCTACTAGTAACAGTACATCCATCTAAATGGTAGCTGAATTGAGAGCTTCTGTGTACTGGTTTATGGACCTATAAGTAATATTTCTGTCTTATCTGAGTTTAACAACAGAAAATTACAGCTCATCGAATCTTTTATCTCTTTAATGCACTCAGTTAATTTAGACAATTTAACTATTTCATCTGGTTTTGATGAGATACATAACTGTGTATCATCAGCATAACAGTGGAAACTAATCCCATACCTCCTAATGATGTTCCCTAAGGGAAGCATGTATATCGAAAAAAGCAGAGGTCCTAGAACTGATCCTTGAAAATAAAATCTTTCCTTACCTCTTTGGCTGAATAAACAAACAACCACCAAATAAATAAATAAATAATTGTAATTTGTGACAGAATTTCAGATATTATTTGGTGTTATCATTGAACATAAACCACAGGCTTCCTGTGGTGTTTTTTTTTTAAATAATCCATGTTACAGTTCTAAAGGAAACATAAGAAATATATCATATGTACAGGATATGACACACACGCACACACACACACACACACAACACACACACACACACACACACACAACACAAAGAAGCAGATTACTCAGTGATACCTTCAGTGCTGAGTCACTGCTTTGTCGCTTTTCTTTTTTTATGTTAAATATAAAAAAAGTAATTTAGTATGATTAGGAGCTGGAACATGGACAAGTGAGGAGTGGACAGGAGTGGATTAGAACATAGCCCAGTTCTCCTCATCTTCTGTACTTTTACCATGCTGGTAAAAGAATACTGCCCTGCTAGTACAGTGCCATGCTAGGCTTCTCTTATTGTAGTCCATTACAATGGTAGATTATGTCTGCTCTAATTACTGCTGTACTGCCTTGCTAGCTGATTTCTATGCTACTTTACTATGATGCTAGTTTATCATTCAGTCCAATTTTACATTTTTGACATGTTGTCTTAAGATACTTGCTACAGTATTGCTAGTTTCCTTCTAGCATCATCCTTTTAAAACCTTGCTAATCTGCTGTTATTTTGGTCCACTGCAATGATAGTTCCCTGTCATGCTGTCTTACATACAGTATATGCTAGAAGATTGCTATACTAGCTAATGGCTGTTTAATAACTATTATGCTAGTTTAGAATACTCTTGCACTAGCCTTTCTAGCTAGCGACCTGAGATATTAGTCCACTGCTATGCTAGTATATGTCAATGCTAGTCTACTGCCATTTCCAGGCTAGTTTATTTATTATTATGAAATAGTATTGGAGATGAATAATACAGCAAAAATACTATAAACACACAATAAAATGACACACACACACACACACACACACACACACACACACACACGTAGTAAAGAACAACGTTCAAGGAAAATAAAATAATAGAGCATTATTTCAATAGTGACATGTTAATTGAGCACAGATGACTTGTCGCCATAGAGACTAGAGCAAGAGGGTTAATGAGCCAGAGGAACTCTGATCTACTGCGCTGGAACTTACAATGTGATGAATTCCAAATGAAACTAAAGCTGCTAAAATATGACTATGAAATAGGCAGCTCTTAGATCGGATTGGTGCATGACACAGTGAGGAGTTCTGTCTCTCTGTCCTCTTTAAGTCCACCTGTGTTTAGATCAATTTCTCTCAGAGTGAATAAAGACGTAGCTGGAGGAGAAATGAAAGAACTGGTGGAGCTCTGAGCAGCTAATAAACATACGAAAACCTGCATGCTAACTCTTATTCATCTTATTATCGGATAAACACTCTACTCTTAAATCATGAGATATTTTTACTCATGACATCACCCTGGTTTGGTTCAGCAGCACCACCTAGAGGACATTTAGTTTGACTTTAAAAGAATTTTATTTGTATATAAACTTTTAAACTCTAGCATTTGCAAGTTTTTTAATGTGCCTTACATAAAATTCTCAGGAGTCCAGAGGAACCATCTGACAACCTTCAGTGAGCCAAGCACCAGAGCAGCTCTTCAGATGGAAGGAAAGTAATGAGTGCAATTTAACATGGCTTCATAAAACCTATTCTGAATTCTACACAGTTCACACAGGTGTTCTTCATGAAGAACCACAAACATACAGCTAATTACTTCTAATGTCACTCAATAATAAATAATACATAACTAGAGAATCTCATATTAATAAAGAAGAATCTGTCTTTTTAATTGCAGTTTGTTCTCTTGATCAGCTCCAGTCCACAGAGAGAACATTGGTAAAGTCCAGTGAAAGCGTGATAAAGACCAGAAATGCTCGGATGATGCAAAGCCCTGAAACACAATCACATCTCTGCGTGAGGGAGCGATCAAGGAGACGATGTAAGAAAACAAAAAAACTTATCCTTTCAGTTTGACCTCAAGCTGAGTTCTCTCAGGACTCAGTGGCCATTTTGATCCTCAGATGATCAGCAGATCTGACGCTTTGCTGCAAAGACAGAAAAACACTTAATTCATAACTAAAGTGCATGATATCTTAGCTTTATTCTAAGAAGGTTGTGGTTTTTCTGCTGATCTTTTTTGGGTCCTGACACTGAGGTGATGATGAGGTCAGGAATTGGGCTCAGACCACAGCACAATGTTAAGTGTGTGATCTGATGAGTCATGGTTGCGGCATCAAAACCAAACGTGGTGAATATGGAACAATCCGAGATGGAAAAATTGGCATAAAAAGTGCTGATAAGGTTGTGATGAGGTTAGTTAGATTTCTAAATGATTTCATTCTAGCCAATCCGGAGCCATGTCTAATGGAAAAGCTGCTGATCTCGTTGCTTACCTTGGCATCATTGAGAGTTAGCCCAGTTAGCCTATCATGCTAGCAAAGCAGAGAACCAGCCTGTGCTCAGATGGACCATCTCATGCAGATTACAAAATAGCCCGACACCAGCCCGACACCCTATCCTTAAATGAAATTGGCAAGAGCATCAAAACAGACCACTTCTTGCAGGCGCTGACAATGGAGGAGCGAAAGGCCACGGGATTATGAGGACCCAAGAATCCCTGGGAAATGCTGGATACCCTGGAGTAGGCCTTGGCCATTCTTAAGATTGGCAGAGTTGAGCAGAGCATGACAAAAGAGAAGCCAGCCCTTCTGCCACTCAGCACTTCACAGGAAACCAATAAGCGGATGCTCCATCCCAGGACCTGCCATCTACAATGAGCCCATGCCCACCAAGCCAGACCCCTCAGCCGGCCCCTCACACTCTAAACCCTGGCTGGCGCAGTGTACCTTCCACACAGCCAGCCCAGCTAATGCCCCACCACTATAGTGTGAGTTAATGTACACCAGAGGCTCTGGGTCATGCGCACGAGGTAACAGGGACCCTCATGGTGTCATGTGTTCATCGCGACATCCACCAAGTTCCTGCCTCACAGGCTCAGATCCAGAGTCGGGGGTGACGGTGACACGTGCTGGACTGGATTAGCCCTGAGCTTTCAGTTCCCTTTCTGTTAGGCAGAGACTGGCTGAGATTTACAGCCACAGCAGCCAAGCACCCCTGTTCCCTTTGTCCACCACCGGAGAGCCAAGGCTAACCAGCATGTGCCGAGGGTTTGCATGACAGGACCTTGGCAGGACATGGACTACACCAATGAAGGTGAGACACATCCTTCTAATAATCCCTATTCTGTTGTGTTTCACTGCTAGCAGGGCCTGTATACAGTAGTGGAATGAGTGAGCCAGTGACTACTGTTTGCAACAGCCAGGTAAGCGAGCAGACACTCAATTATATCTTGTTCCTGTGCACCAGAGCCCGCAGAGTGTACCTTGGTGAGACTTGGGCTGATTGTACTCAGTCACAACACCAAGATATAATGGAGTTGGTGGACCAGTTCTTCACTTCCAGGCTTATGCACATGGTCCACCACAAGATCAAGACCCCTCCGAAATAGTGATCAAACTTCGGCCATACTAGGTTCCTGAAGCCCACCAAAAGGCTATCAAGGAGGCTATTGAGAAAATGCTAATTGACAGGATCATCGAGGAGTCCACCAGTCCCTGGTTTAGCCCCATCGTTATTGTCCTGAAGCAGGATGGTACTCAGACTGGGCAACTTTCAAAATCTCAACCAAGTCTCTGGGTTCAACTGTTATCCTCTCCCCCGGTAGAGCCCAGTTCATTTCCATAATTGATCTGACCAAAAATTACTGGCAGGTAGCCCTCACCCCATGTTCAGCACCTTGTTACTTCCCCTGTGGGTCCTGCCTCACCCAAGCTGCAAGACCTCCCAAGGCCACTGTGTTACCGACTCTACTGCTGCTCATTCACTCTGCACAGCTAAGTAACGTTGCTTCACTCCTCCTTTTTTCCTTTTTCTTGCCCTCTTGCAAGCACCCATTTTGAATTATAAATAAAAAGCTTGCACTGGTTTTCCTCATTCAGCCTTCTGTGTCTGTGTATGTTTGTACTCGCCCCTGCAGCCACAACACGCTACAGATATTTGATTTCATATCTAATCCTATGTCCAGCACATTAGTGCAATCATCTGTTTTGCCCACAGAGCTGTGATTTTATCTCCAACAATTCTTTCAATTCTATATAAACCAAATACGATTAACACCCAGATTCCACACCGTTTATTATGAAAGATTTCAAATTTTTATGTAAACTATTAAAGTAATAACTTAAAATGGTACAACAATCAGGTTTACATTTTGACATTATCACATTTGTAATTAATAAAAAAAATTCTGAGGAAAATTTATTTGCACACTGATGCTATATTTATGGTTAAAAAACCCCACTCATGCTAGTCTGACACTAGACTCAGCTAACAGACAGTATACTAATGTCATCCTCAATAAAAGGAAGTCCAAACTATCTTACTTTAACTATGAGAGGAATTATCTGTGAACATTTCATATGAAGAGCACTTTACAGTTACACTAGCTCAGTTCCATGCTAGTCCACTGTTATGCTAGCTTTAAATTAACATTCATCATCAGTAGGATGGTAGGTCAGGAGGATCAGGAGGATGATCTCTCATCACAGATGTATACTAGCTTTCTGGCATGCTTACTATGATTCAATGTCAGGGTAATACGCTGTCATGCTAGTTTAATAGAAATATCTACATAATGAAAGTTATGCTAATTTACCTTTCTGCTAGCGTACTGCTCACCACATGCTCAGTGGACTCTTGGATAGTTTTTTGGTAAAATATATCATAGAAAATAAGATGTAAAAAAAAAGCCAGAGAAATAGAGAAATTCTGCAAATATTAAATAGTTTAATAGAATTAAAATGTTTTGGCCCCCCAACATTACAGTAACGGACAGCAGGTATAATTCAGACTCAAATGTGCCTCAAGTGATATTATTCTGAGCTGGAATTGGGCAGTTTTTTAAGGCATTTAAAAATTTAAATGAAGTGAGCAGTAAATAAATAAATAAATAAATAAATTATAATAATAAAAACATATTGGTGCAGTCGTGTGTGAAGAACGAGCTACACTTTTAGCTGCTTAGCACAGCGTGACTACACACCTGCATTCCCTCGAGAGCATCAGTGCTCCGGGTCAGGTGTGTGTGTGTGTGTGTGTGTGTGTGTGTGTGTGTGTTGTAGCTGCTGACTGAAGGCTGTGTGATCGATCTGCTTATTCTCACCATCTTTTTGAATCTCTCTGCTTTCTTTCTTTTCCTTTTTGATTTTTTTAAAACTATTTTTTCTTTGTGTAATAATTCTTTATTGATTTTCTTATTTCCACCATTTTATCATTCGTCTCCTTTTTCTGTGTCATTCTATTTTGTATTCTTTCTTTTATCCATCACCTCATATATCATTCTTCCTTTCCTGTTGCTAACTGTCTATCTCACTTTCTCCTGTAGGGGGCAGCATGTGTCCAGAGATGAGAGCCATCTGTTAATCTCTCCATTTCTCTCTCTCTCTCTCTCTCTCTCTCTCTCTCTCTCTCTCTCTCTCTCTCTCTCTCTCTCTCTCTCTCTCTCTCTCTCTCTCTCTCTCTCTCTCTCTCTCTCTCTCTCTCTCTCTCTCTCTCTCTCTCTCTCCGTTTCTCTTTAGGTGAGAAACAGGGTGAATTTTTCCCACACTGAGGGCAGACCATGTCTGTGCAGCAGGATATGAACGAATGAATGAAGAAGTAAATAAATGAATTGTTCAGTAAATATAAACAGGGAGTCAGAGCACTAATGAAGCCTGAATGAGTGGAGACACGCAGAAGGCAACAGAGGTCTGATTTGGGACATGACCGAACACACAGATTTGGATTGTGTTCTTTGTGTAAAAATAGAAATGCAGAAAATGATATAAATAAACACATGTTTAAAATATATATTTATTTTTAGGCGTCTTGAGACTCTAAGAGAAAATAGGCAGTAGGGGATGAGAGTAAAAAAGGAGGAGTGTAGTTTAGCTCATGATTTAGAGATAAAAGTTATATCTTTGTCATAAAATTTGAAAAAAAAAAAATAAAGTTGAAGAATGGAGTCAAGTTGAATTAGAACACAAACGCCACCTCTTCTGTTACTCTAACGTGAGGCTCGGCTCCAAAAACAGAAGTCTGTAAGGGTCAAGTGGAAGTGAGAAGGGAGCGAGACTGATGTCTGAATGTGACCTGTCATACAAACGTCTGTTCATGACTTCATAATATGAGAATAACAACAGGTCTTTGGGCCAAGCAGAGGAAGCAAAGGAGTGAGAGTGATTTGGTACATGACCTGTATCAGGGCTCCAAAAAAGGGTGTAGGGGTCAAGTGAAGGGAACAAGGGAGGTTAGAATAAACATAATGACAGGTCTCGTTATGTGGGAAAGAGATGTGTGTGTGTGTGTGTGTGTGTGTGTGTGTGTGTGTGTGTGTGTGTGTGTGTGTGAGAAGACACAAAGCCAGTACTTTCTTTCCTTACACACTCTAGAGTGATTGCCCTTAAGGGCAAACACTCACTTAAACACACACACACACACACACACACACACACACACACACACACACACACACACACACACACACACTCCACAGCACTCCAGGACCTGAAACCACACACAGAACTCCCAGTGTGTGTGTGTGTGTGTGTCTCACTCTTTGTACAAAAGCAGGCCATTTAGGTCCTTGGTAGATTTTCAGCCATTACAGAAACACACAGGAGCTCATATGTCCTGGATCTGTAAATAACACACACACACACACACACACACACACACACACACACACACACACACACACACACACACACACACACACAGAGTCAAATCTGTGTCATACCTATGCAGGAGACTTGACCACACACCAATGTAGAGAAAGACTCTAGCTGTCTCTCTAGCTCTCAATTTCTAAAAAAAATAAAATAATAATAATAATAATAATAATAATAATAATAATAATAATAATAATAATAATTTAAACTGAAATGAAATAATCTCTCTCTCTCTCTCTCTCTCTCTCTCTCTCTCTCTCTCTCTCTCTCTCTCTCTCTCTGTGATTTATGAGTGTCTCTCGTCCCGCTGTAATTTATTATTGTCGTGTGTTTGGGGCTCATCAGTCTGTGAAGGACGATTTTCTTGCTGAAAGAGAAGTAAAGTGAAGGAGGTTTGGGGAGAGAGTTTCTTCATGGGGTTCTGTGAATGTATAAAAAAAGCACTTTTAGGGAAATATCTCATGTCTCATACAGTAGTTCCCTTCACTTGACCCCTAAACCTTCTTTTTTTTCTGAAGCCCTGATTAAAAGCCACAGGTCTTGTTCCAAATAAACCTCAGTATCCTTTTATTCTCCACTACATCCCTAGATTCCGGCCTCTCTGTGCTGTAAATGCGAACTCCTGAGACGTAGCTTTTCATGTGCAGGAAGTGAACAAGGCGATGGTGAAGACAGAAGAGTGCAGGCTGTGAGTAATTAAATTAGAATAAATCTGTACGTGAGGTTCATTAGCATTTCTCTGTCTGCTCTGCGTTATTGTTCCACGTCTTTAATTCTGTTTCTATTCCTCTGTTTCCTGAATGAAAATCTTGTACAAATAGCAGATGCAGCTTTTTGACTGCGATTATTGATGCTAATTTAGCAAAAGGCACAGATGAGTGCTGAGTGTTAATGCAGCCTGACAGATGGAGTTTGTTGAGTTTATTGTTCAATTCTTATTTATTTCTTCACAATGTTCCTGTTTCACTGATTACTTATATACAAATAAAAATACATGTTAGTTATTTAACCAGAATTATATTAGTTCTGTTTTAAACTTTTATATTACATATTGTTTAGATTAGATCCTATTTTCACACATACTGTACTGTATATACAGCTGAGTGCAAAAGTTTGTACACCCCAGGACAAAATGAAGAAAAATAAGTATTTAATTCTTCAGTATATTTATTGTGATTGGTTTCACAAATAGTAACAAAATTGTTCATATAGTTTATATTTACTAAGATATTAGTAAATAATAATAGTAAACTAAAGAAAATCAGTTATGAAGTTTGAACTGCACCTTTCTAATTTTGAGGTAAACAGAAATGAACAAAAATAAAATTGTGGTACATTTTTGAGACAAAAGCCAAAGGGGCACAAACTTTTGCACAGAAGTGTGTAATGCAGGTCAGGTTCATGGGAACAGCTTAGTCTGCAGTATATATACAGTTTAGTTGGTTTATTGGTGGTGTAGTGTGACGTGTTACTCTCACATAGTGCCGCTCCATCACACGTCGTGTTGACTGTGGGGTTTTATTACATTATTAATCTGTAAATATTCTTTAAAAATGTAAAGGTTACGAGTTCAAAGATTTGTTGAAAAACTATGGGGTGTTAAAACTTTTGCACTTTACATTATGTGACTGTTACTCCTGACCCCACATGGGGACACATCATACTAATCACCCAGGGCTCTCTCTTTCTCTCTCTCACACACACACACACACACACACACACCTTGTTTTGCAGCATATGCTGACATCAGAACCACTGGGTGATGACAGCAGGGGTCATAAACAGTGCATGTGTGTGTGTGTGTGTGTGTGTGTGTGTGTGTGTGTGTGTGTGTGTGTGTGGTTCTTTGGAGCTCAATAAGAGATTAATTGCTGTATGTTGGGTAACGGCTCCTGAATATGACCCAATCAGTCAAAACATTAGTTAATGTAGCTAACAATTAAGGAGAAATAAATAAATAAATATAATATAATACACACACACAGTCTACATAAGCTTGCATTTGTTAGCCTCTTAGCTTCAGTGTAGAAATAGAAATAAAGAGTAATATAAGGTAAAAAAAAGTATTTTAGGGCAGATGTGTTAATAAATGCTGCTTTCTTGTTATTAGGAACAGTAATATGAACGTCCTCTTATCCAAATAAGTGATGTTCTGTTGGAGAAGGAGGAGAGACGCTCTGTCACTCATACACAAAGTCACGACTGGACACAGAAACAGCTTTTTTAACCCTAGGGCTAACCCTAACCCTAACCCAAGTCACTGGGGGGTCAAGTCACTGGGGGTCAAGTCACCGGGGTCAAGTCTCCACTGAGACAGATTTCTGAAGATCAGAGTTCTGGAGGTCAGTATTCTGGAGGTCAGTATTTTGGAGGTCAGTATTCTGGAGGTCAGTGTTCTGGAGGTCAGTGTTCTGGAGGAAGGTCAGTGTTCTGTAGGTCGGTGTTCTGGAGGTCAGTGTTCTGTAGGAGGTCAGTGTTCTGTAGGTCGGTGTTCTGGAGGTCAGTGTTCTGTAGGTCGGTGTTCTGGAGGTCAGTGTTCTGTAGGAGGTCAGTGTTCTGGAGGTAAGTGTTCTGGAGGTCAGTGTTCTGGAGGTCATCAATCTGGAGGTCAGTGTTCTGTAGGAGGTCAGAGTTCTGTAGGAGGTCAGAGTTCTGGTGGTCAGTGTTCTGTAGGAGGTCAGAGTTCTGTAGGAGGTCAGAGTTCTGTAGGAGGTCAGTGTTCTGTAGGAGGTCAGAGTTCTGCCAGCTGTGGGGTTTGTTGTATTGATTGCTGGAGTTTTTGTTCTTAAGTCCCAAAAAGAATATTTTGTCACTTTAGACAGGAAACAAACTGGAGTGAGATGCTGCGGTTCTCCCAGATGTTTACCTTCATGACACAGAGTTCCACTGAAAATGAGAAAGTGGAGTTTTTGTGTTGACCTTGAAGAGTAAACAAAGGCGAAGAGGAAACTGAACTCATCCACAGCTGAGAGCGACAGCTGGAAGCAGGGAGACGTTTACAGAGGTGTTAAAGACACGATGCTTTGTGTTTTTACATTTATTGAGTCTGGCACATTCTTTCATCCAGAACTGAACCCGAACAAAACAAAACCCAGCAGCAGTTTAGCACCTTAAAGGAAGCATCTGGTGAAATAAAAACATTATATTCTCTTTACTGTGGTTTAGTCTGTGATAACGTTTAGCTATCTGCTCTCTACAGTTCACTTAATTATCAAAAAGGGTACAGTACCCTAATTAATAGCACTTAGAGACACTGAAACATTGCCCCCTTCTGGTCCAGGTCGGTAAAACAGGTCAACAGATTGCTGATAGCTACAGTATCGCTGGCCGCTGATATTTTTATTTATTTATTTTTTGTTACACGTGTTACCCTTCTGGGGTAAAACTACCAACAAATAAATAAGTGAATAAATAAAATAACTAAACATTTACTAACTAACTAAATAGGTCAAGAATTTTTACTGATTAAAAGATAAAGTTAGTTTTTGATGTGTAAGTAAAACCTGAGAATAGATTTGGCCTTGAGCTTTTCCTGCATTTACTTAGAGAAAGAATAGTGAAGCTTAAATTTAGCAGCTGAATGCAGTTAATAGAGAAACAGGAGATTCAGACACTAAAACGGTGTATAATAACTGCTGAAATAAAACCGTTTTGTGTTTTATTGCCCTCAGATGCTGTGATTTTATCAGGATCTTTTTCGAGCTCAGATTGCTGCACTAGTTAAAGAAATATTTAGTTTTGTGGTTACAGTTGAAACAGGAGGAGCGCTGAGGGATTAAAGCTGTTTTCCTTTGAGTCTGTGCCGCTAATTGAAGACTTTTGTGGCAACAGCCTTGAAGAGGACACGATAAACATGAGCCTGACCTCCGGACATCTAACACCACATTCCAGCTCGGACTTCAGGGCCAGAGGATTAATCATGTGACCGCTTTGTGGCCCGCCACCCAAATATGACCCCATAAATCACAACAGAGCTGATGACCTCTGACCTTTATCCTGGTGTGGCATCTAGCAAAGAAAACACACAAATTAAAAGAGTGAAATGTGAATGGAGTGAAGATGAAGGATTTTTACCTCATATTTTTAAAAGGTATAAATAATAACTGGATATTTAATTTTAATTTTAATTACATTCCTCTTTACTCACTGTACTGCTTTCTCTGTGGTCCTTTACTTCTGTATTATATAATCAGTTTTAAATCCACTGTATAGTCATGGGTTTTGTCTCCAATCATCATCAGTGTCAGACAGAGGAAAGAAGCACAAACTCCAGGTTTGATGAATGAAGTCACGTTATTTCTTCCACGTCTGTTTGTTCGTCTGAGATTCTCGTTAGAACAATCGTGTCAGACATATAACTCCGCCTTCATATAACTCAGACATATAACTCCGCCTCCATATAACTCAGACATATAACTCCACCTTCATATAACTCAGACATATAACTCCGCCTCCATACATTAAACCACAACCCTAAATACGTTGAAATAGTTAAGACTGATTCTAGCTCTGTGATGTCTGTGATGATGCTAAACTGGTGGCTATAAGCTTTATTATCCTCAAAGCACCAACGCTGTCTTGTTATATTTTGGTCTTTTCTTTGTTGTTCTGTCAGTTGATAATTTAACAGAAAAAAACGGATCAAATATAAACGCAAAACATTTGATATACTTTAATTTTGTTTTATTGTTTAAACTGTGGGGGTCACGGTGTCTTAGTGGTTATCACGTTCGCCTCACACCTCCATGGTTGGGGGTTCGATTCCCACCTCCACCTTGTGTGTGTGGAGTTTGCATGTTCTCCCCGTGCCTCGGGGGTTTCCTCCGGGTACTCCGGTTTCCTCCCCCGGTCCAAAGACATGCATGGTAGGTTGATTGTCATCTCTGGAAAATTGTCTGTAGTGTGTGATTGTGTGAGTGAATGAGAGTGTGTGTGTGTGTGTCCTGTGATGGGTTGGCACTCCGTCCAGGGTGTATCCTGCCTTGATGCCCGATGATGCCTGAGATAGGCACAGGCTCCCCGTGACCTGAGGTAGTTCGGATAAGCAGTAGAAGATGAGTGAGTGAATGAATGATTAAACTATAAAGCTGAGGATGTGGAGTAGCAGAGTGGGCGTGGCCTAACTGAATAAAAAATAAGAAGGTTGTGTCTAGAAGGAAGAATCTAATATGGTGCTTCAGTAAAATCCTTTTGAATCATTTACTCTTGTGAATTGGTTCAGTTTGATTAGTTGAACGAGTCAATTGACTGCAATAAGCAGTGACTGAAACTTTTAATTTCAGTTTTACTCACACACACAGCTGTGGACTTGTTCTTTATTATAAAGCAGTGTTGTTTATAATGTGTCCTGTGTTTGTGAATCAGAATCACTGCACTCTTATTTACATCTTATTTATATCCGCGGTATTGTCTCGTTCCCCGCTGCCTTTTCATTTGTCACTGAGATGCTAAATATAGAGAAACACTACAATCTCCTCTCAGGCTTCTCTCGCATTCTTTAATTGGTTTCTGCCGCTGAGACGAGAAGTCGCAAAGCAATTAAAGGCTGGAGACTCTGCTCAGGTACGAGACGAGGCGCTGATGTTTTTTTCTCATTACAGGCAGAAAGACAAGCAGAAACGTGTCGTTTAAACTCTGATGACTTTAACGAGACGATGAACACAGCAGCAACACAAAGACAAGATCTCACACACAACCTCACACCCTCAGGGTTCAGTTTCTGCAGCTACACTTTACCTCCTAACAGCATTAATAACCACCTTATTAATGTTCATAACCTGTCTCTAATCTCTATTCATGCCCCATAAGAGCACAAGGACCAATCAGAACACACTGTACCGCTCTCGTCCAATCAGAACTCAGCAAATACAATCCAAACACAATTTCTAATTAGTTTTTTAAATCTGTTATTTTTCTCTCAGTCTGAGTCGATCTTTCTGTAATTGAATCTAAATCCTGGACATGTTTAATGCATCATGAGATGCAGAGCGATTCTTTAAAATATGCAACTCACAAAATCCTCCAAAAAACAACTTCCTCCAAGCAGGAAAAGTGAAGCGAGGAACAGAACATCTGTCTTTATTCATATCATCTGAACATCTGGATTTTAACTGCAGGAGATTGTGAGATTGTAGATGCTGAAGAGTGAGAGACGGTTTACAGAACAGAGCTTCAGATTCCACCAGCGTCTGGGTTTTGATCTTCAGTCTAAATTCAAGCAGCTCAGTTGAAAAGTGGCTTATTACGACTTTCTAGATAAAAAATAAGCAAGACAACATGAGTGATCTTCATAATGTGGTCTGATCTGATTCATCTGAGGATTTATGATTTTACATCATGCAGCATTTCAGCTCTAAAGATCAACACTACAGCTTTATTAATCACCTCCTGATGATCTGAACATCAGCTCTGAGAATTAAACTGGATTTAAAGTGATGTGTTGATGAGAAACGATTGTTGTTTAGAACTGTGGAGCAGAAAAGTCCATCACTTCTTCAAACACCAGCCAAACAACACCTGTCTGTCTCGTCTGTCTATCTTTTAATTCAATTTTTAATTCAGTTTATTTGTATAATGCTTTTAACAATTCCCATTGTCTCAACGCAGCTTTACAGAAGTATAGAAACAGAAAAGAGAGAAAAATAAATATATATAATATTAATAATTAGAACAAATAAGAATAAAAATAAATAAATGAATTCATACATTTAAAGTTTAAAATGAAATGAAAAAATAAAATACTATATATCTATCCCTAAGGAGATGAGATGAGATGACGGTATCAAGGAAAAACTCCCTGAGATGATAAGAGGAAGAAACCTTGAGAGGAACCAGACTCAGAAGTGAACCTCATCCTCATTTGGGTGACACTCTACAGTAAATAGTGTAAATGTAAATAATGTCCTTTCTACAACAGTTTATAATAGTGCAGCCGAGAGCTCCTGAGGAACTAATGGGTCATCGTAAACTCTGAGTTCAGCACAGACTTGATTGCTGATAAACACCAGATCATACAGCTGACTGACACAACACTCAGAAGAAGGCATGACGTCTCTGGGTGGCTTCATACACAACAATCACATGAGACACTGACTGTCCATGAAGATCAATCCCTGGCAAGGTGCCCACCTGGTGACGAGACTCCAACCAGCGGTAGAACATCAGGATTGACAAAGTAGCTCCATATGAAAAGACAATCAGGCTAGGAACTGGGCACACCGGGGGCTCCAGAGTGGTGTATATAGCTCAACAGAGAGAGAGAGAGAGAGAGAGAGAGAGAGAGAGAGAGAGAGAGAGAGAGAGAGAGAGAGAGACAGACAGAGAGAGAGACAGAGAGAGAGAGAGAGAGAGCGAGAGAAATTATTTGATAGACAATGTAAATTATGTGCAAAGTTCAGACAGAGACTCCATAAAGACTAGCTATGACATCATAACTAAAAGTCTAGAGCCAGAAGGTGACACAGACATGAGGGCTTCCTGGGATGTAAAGCGTCTCACCACTCCACAGGTAACGAGACAACATCCAGACATCCCAGTTCACCGAACACTCTATAAACATGAACCCTCCAGATCTGCTCCTTTACCTAAGAAAAGCAATTCATAAAAATCTAAACTAAACAAATGTGTTTTTATCCTGGACTTAAACACTGAGACTGTGTCTGAGTCCCGAACACTAACTGGAAGTCTGTTCCATAACTGTGGGGCTCTGTGAGAAAAAGCTCTGCCCCCTGCTGGAGACTTTAGTACTTGAGGTACTACCAAATATCCTGCAGCTTTTGATCGATGTAGGTGTGACGGATCATAAAAAAACAAAAGATCTCTCAGGTTCTGTGGTGTGAGACCATTAAGTGCTTTATAGGTTAATAATAGTGTTTTATAATGAATGTGAAACTTGACTGGAAGCCAATACAATGAGGATAATATAGGGGTCTCACATGATATGTTCATATCCTCTGGTTCTAGTTAGGACTCTAGCTGCTGTGTTCTGGACTAACTGGAGCTTGTTTATGCTCCTACTGGAACATCCAGACAGTAAAGTATTACAATAATCCAACCTAGAGGTAACAAATGCATGAACTAGTGTTTCTGCGTCTTGTAATGACATCATATTTCTTATCTTAGTAATATTTCTGAGATGAAAGAAGAACTTTTAGTCAGTGGTCACTTAATAATTTCTTTTGTTGTCACACTAAACACCATGATCCTTTCACAGAATGTTAATGTTATTAACACAGTTTTGAATTTAATGGATGAAGTTTATTTTACTACAAGCAGTAGACAAAGTTAAAAATGTAACACATTAACACAAGGCACTCTTGTGTGTATGTGTGTGTGTGTGTGTGTGTGTGTGTGTGTGTAGGCACATAAAGAAATTCTGTCTCATTATTCTTTGGTTGTTGGAGGTTGGAGACGTGTCTCATTAGGAGGAATTGTGGACACTGAGATCACCACAGTGTGAGTTGAGAGTTAGAGACACTCCTGGTCAAAACTCTGAGGAGGAAGAAGGACAGATCTCTTCTTCATCATCTCCAGTCTGGCTGCCATCAAATTCTCTGTAACGGGTCCCAGTGAGTCCAGAGTCCGGCCTGTGATGGAGCTTTTCTGATCAGCTCACTGAGTTGATCACACCATAGAAAGAAAAAAGAAACGCTAGCCTTGATAGAGTGATAGAGAGAGTGGAGTAATCTGCTGAAGCACCTGAACCTCACTCTGGACTTCTCTCTCCAGTCTGATTCATCTCCCTCCAGCACACACCTCACTGTGAGAGTCAGGAGCTTATACAAACACTTATTACAGAGGTTTTAATGAAGATTCTTCACAATCTCCACAAACAATGAAACTCCTGTTCTCACTAACCTTTATTTATTTACATTTTCATTTACTTATTCATTAAAAATTAAATTTCATTAAATGATTATAAATGTTTAATCAATTTAATCAATTTAAATTGTAAATATATAATTTACACAATATAATTATAAGAAAATACAATTATTCATTACAACAATAATAATAATTTACTAGAAAATACACTACAAAAGAAATGTAATAGAAGTAAATTATTTAACAGAACTAATATATTTTTACTAGAAATGTATTAAATATTTACCACAAAGTGAACAGCAAAATATTTCTTTAAAAGTAAATAAAATTACTTCACTCATCTTCTACCGCTTATCCGAACTACCTCGGGTCACGGGGAGCCTGTGCCTATCTCAGGCGTCATCGGGCATCAAGGCAGGATACACCCTGGACGGAGTGCCAACCCATCACAGGGCACACACACACACACTCTCATTCACTCACACAATCACACACTACGGACAATTTTTCCAGAGATGCCAATCAACCTACCATGCATGTCTTTGGACCGGGGGAGGAAACCGGAGTACCCAGAGGAAACCCTCGAGGCACGGGGAGAACATGCAAACTCCACACACACAAGGTGGAATCGAACCCCCAACCCTGGAGGTGTGAGGAGAACGTGCTAACCACTAAGACACCGTGACCCCCAATAAAATTACTTACTAGAATTAAAAAATGCCTTAAAAACATTTACAAGGAAATGATTTTATATGAATAAATAAAAATATTTACGCTAAATAACTCACTAATGATCTCGATGTATATTTGAGTAGAAATGTGTGTTAAAGAGTTTTGTTTTGTGATGAAGATAAAAAGGATCCTTCAGTCCTCTTAACATCAATGAACACAATAGAAAAAAAACCTCATTGATTGAATAAATTATAGAATTGTAGAATATTTATATTCCTTTTATAAACAACGAGTCTGAAAGTAGAAGCAGGACATTGACTGAATGTCTGTCACTGATTTTTCATTGTTATTTATCATCAGCAGAAATCAACGTTCTTCATCCTACAGATTTCTGTTATTGGAGCTTTGGAGAATTTTGGAGCTGATTAAAAAACTCTGCTAATGTTGTTGTGTTTTTTTCTTAAAGCACAGAAGCTGGTATCAATAAGAGCACTAACGAGAACAGAATGTTGTCCCTCCGTCCTCCCCCTGGGGCAGATCTGTTCTGTCCCTCTTGTTTATCGAGCCGCAGGCCAGAGATCATCGTCGACGAATGGATTTTTTCCCTTCATGAAAGAAAAAAATCACAATAACTTTCCACCTCGAGTAACATTAATCCCCACAAACGAGCAGCAGGAAGTCTTCGATTATCAGCCAAGACACTGAGGAGCAGCTCTACTGTTAACACACTCACCTCCAGTGTACAGGTTTATCACACACACACACACACACACACACACACACACACACACACACACACACACACACACACACACACAGAGCTGCCACTGGACTCCTTTTTACTGATTGCAGTGCAGCAAATAATAATAATAATAATAATAATAATAATAATAATAATATAAAACCCATATAGTGAATAAAATTCTGCTTCATAATATTTAGATGTTTTACAAGACATTTTTTCTGGAAACCAAAAATGAAAGCAGTATTTATAATTTATTTAGGCTTTGATCTAAATTTTAATACTGGACAAAAACAAGGACGTTTTTACTTCATTATTCCTGTGAGTTATTTATGCTAAGCTAATGCACTTTTGTGACAGCTCCTCGTAGTAACGCTAGCTAGAGATTTAAAAAGCAAGACAACACAAGCTGGCAACGTTCTCTAAACATCTGCTCTTCTAAAAGCTGGTTCCCACAACGTTCCTGAATAAATAAACACTATCGTCAGGGACAGTGTTAACGTTCCTACGGCTACAAAGACACATACCATGTAGGGACATTGTGGAACATCCAGACAACATTTTACTAACGTCCTGAGAGCTGAAGCAGTGAGGGAGAAAAAAGAGGGAGAAATGGAGACGGATGTGGAGGAGATAAGAGCAGGAATTTAGATAAATAGATGAAGTGATCTGTCTTTTCCGAGAGCACAAAGATACACACAAATCATCATCATCTTCACTCCAGTTCATTCCTCTTATTTCAGGAAAGTTATTAAAAAAATAACAAAAACTCCCATATTGTCCTTCATTCCTGGAACATTTTTCTTCCCTCTCAGGATCAATCTAAGCCAACATCAACAGAGCACCTCGACATTTCATCACATTTACTTAGCAGTGGGATAAGAGCAGAATTCTCCCACCATTTTTTCCCACGAAAACCAAAATAATTTCCCAGTCGTTTATCCTCAATGATGTGTTTTTTTTTTCAGGATAAAGAAAGAAGCTGTGAGTTAGAGCTGGGAGAAAAATCTAAAAACCTAAAACCGTATGCTAACACAGCACGCTAACACTGCATGCTAACATAGCACACTAACACTGCATGCTAACACAGCATGCTAAAACTGCATGCTAACACAGCACACTAACCCTCTAACACTGCATGCTAACACAGCACGCTAACCCTCTAACACAAACACAGCATGCTAACACTACGTCATCACTGCATGCTAACACAGCACACTAACCCTCTAACACTAACACTGCATGCTAACATAGCACACTAACACTGCATGCTAACACAGCATGCTAAAACTGCATGCTAACACAGCACACTAACCCTCTAACACTGCATGCTAACACAGCACGCTAACCCTCTAACACAAACACAGCATGCTAACACTACGTCATCACTGCTTGCTAACACAGCACACTAACATTAACGCTAACACTGTACAATAACACCAACACTAACACTAACAATAACACAGCATGCTAATACTCTAACTTTAACGTTAACACAGAAAATTAAAACTGCACACTAACACTGCATGCTAACAGTGCACATCAACACTGCACACTAACACAGCATACAAACACAGAACTCTCCACACTAATACTCTAACACTAATGCTAACACGGCACACTGACACTTTACCACTAACACTGCATGTTATCACTGCATGCTAACACAGCACACTAACATTAACGCTAACACAACATGCTAATACTCTAACTTTAACGCTAACACACAACATTAAAAGTGCACACTAATGCTGCATGCTAACACAGCATGATAACATTGCACGTCAATAATGCAAACTAACACAGTATGCTACCACAGCACGTTAACACAGCACACTAGCACTGCATGCTAACACAACACACTAACACTCTAACACTAACGCTAACACAGAACATTCTAACACTTTAAGACTAACACTAACGATAACACAGCATGATAATACTCGAAATTTAACGCTAACACAGAACATTAACACTGCACACTAACACTTCAGTGTTGTGTTTCATTTAAATCTGTTAAAAATATAAAACTTCGACTTTTTATAAAACCGTGTGTGTTTGATTAGCGAGTAACTGCATTAATGTGTATCATCGATTCACCTCTTACTTCTTGCTCTTATCTGTACACACACACACACTCTCTCTCTCTTTCTCTCTCCCAGTCCATTTGACTCTTTGAACTAATCTATCACTTGTTGAGTATTTAGTGGTGAAGGTCACATCTGGTGTGTGTGTGTGTGTGTGTGTGTGTGTGTGTGTGTGTGACTATGCTCCTGTAATGTTAAACTCTACATCCAGTCACTACACACTCAAGCACTACTGTACTGTAGGTTGAGGCTGAATCATCCTGTTACACGTAAACGTATAAATACTTTTATTATATCAATTAAAAGAGGATTAATTCAGAAGAATTTATATCATATGAGGATGAGGCTCCCCTTTGTGTCTGGTTCCTCTCGAGGTTTCTTCCTTTACCAGACTTGCTCATTGGGGATAAATACTGTACATATACATTGTGAACTAAATCTATCTAATATTAATCTTGAATTTTTGTATTATATTAATCTTTATATTATTCTTTATATTAACCTTTTGTTCTATGTTTATGTTCTGTAAAGCTGCTTTGAGACAATGTCTACTGTAAACAGCTCTATACAAATAAACTTGAATTGAATTGAAAAAATCCCAAATCACTGTGAAATAAAAAGACAGAAAATTTTTAAACACATTAAAATTCTAATTTTATTTGTCACATACATAACTTTACACAGTGCCACATGTAGTGAGGTGCTTTGTACGACTCTCCTAAAAAAGACCAGTAGTAGAGTATAGAACAAAATGAAGGAATAATGATATACTGTATATCAAGTATATATCAGAGAAAGTATCAAGTTTATCAGAAAAATATAATCAAATATAAAATAAAAAATATACAATATAATCAGAAACAGAGGTAGTGTACTCACACGTACAGATAGTGTGATGCAGTGATGTGCATGTAGTGAAGTGTGCACTATAGTAGTGACTTTGGTACTGGTTGTTTTGCAGATTTGAGAAAGGGGTTCAGGCTCTAGGTGTTCACCAGGTCGAGAGCCAGAGTGGCAAAAGCACTTCCCTGAACCCAACAGAGAAAAGGCTGAGATCTTTCTCTATTTTCCTGGTCTTGGTCCAGCACCGCTTGCTGTATATAGACTCCAGGTGAGGGAGCTCAGTGCAGTAACGCTCAGCTGATAGTGCCACTCTCTGGAGACATCACCTGTCCTGTCTGGTGCTGTTCACAAACCAGGCTGTGATGTTTGCCATCAGGATTCTGTCAATGGTGAAAGTGTAAAAAGACTTTAGCACCTGAGAGGGCAGTTTAAAGTCCCTCAATATATGAAAGATTTGTTTATTTATGGATTATTTATGGATTACTATTTATTATTATTATTATTATTATTATTGTTATTATTATTATTGTTATTATTACCTGTAATGTTTAAACTAGTGTTTAATGTAAAAATAGAATTATTAGGTAATATTTCTAAATATTCATAAACACTGAACATATAAAAAGATTTCGTAATAATTCCACAGGTTCATAAAGTAAAAGATTAAACACTGAATGTGGTTTTATTTTTCAATCAAAAAGAAAAATCTGAATATTTCGCTCTCAGGCCAGGCCACAGTCTCTCGCTCATATGAAGTTATCGCTCTTATTTCTGATTATGGAGCGAAAACACTCAAATATATAAAAAAGGATAGAAAACAAAATATATAAGATATTTTTTATAAAACAAAAAAGAAAACACAACTGGGGAAGTCGTGGCCTAATGGTTAGAGAGTTTGACTCCTAACCCTAAGGTTGTGGGTTCGAGTCTCGGGCCGGCAATACCACGACTGAGGTGCCCTTGAGCAAGGCACTGAACCCCCCAACTGCTCCCCGGGCACCGCAGCATAAATGGCTGCCCACTGCTCCGGGTGTGTGTTCACTGTGTGTGTGTGTTCACGGTGTGTGTGTTCACTGCTGTGTGTGTTCACTGCTGTGTGTGTGCACTTTAGATGGGTTAAATGCAGAGAACAGATTCTGAGTATGTGTCACTGTACTTAGCCGTATGTCATGTCAATTTTTTTTTTTAAAAAAGAAGAGGAGCCATGACAGGTGAGTTCTGTGTTTCTGTTAAATTCAGGTACAATGTTCAGTGTCCTGGTGTTCAGTGTCCTGGTGTTCAGTGTCCTGGTGTTCAGATTTCTGGTGTTTGGTGTTCTGGTGTTCAGTGTTCTGGTGTTTGGTGTCCTGGTGTTCAGTGTTCTGGTGTTCAGTATCCTGGTGTTCAGTGTCCTGGTGTTCAGATTTCTGGTGTTCAGTGTCCTGGTGATCAGTGTCCTGGTGTTCAGTGTTCTGGTGTTCAGTGTTCTGGTGTTCAGATTTCTGGTGTTCAGTGTCCTGGTGTTCATTGTTCTGGTGTTCAGTGTTCTGGTGTTCAGTGTTCTGGTCTTCAGTGTCCTGGTGTTCAGTGTCCTGGTGTTCAGATTTCTGGTGTTTGGTGTCCTGGTGTTCAGTGTTCTGGTGTTCAGTGTTCTGGTGTTCAGTGTCCTGGTGATCAGTGTCCTGGTGTTCAGTGTTCTGGTGTTCAGTGTTCTGGTGATTAGTGTTCTGGTGTTCAGTGTTCTGGTGTTCAGTGTTCTGGTGATCAGCTCGGTCTGCATGCACTTCTGTCCATCATCTGGGAACATTTAGATCTTTAAATAAACTCTGGATCAGAAAGTCAGAAACCTCAGACCACAGAGAAGGAGACGAAGCGTTGGTGAACATCAGAGAGCTTCAGCTTCTACCATTTCTGATGACGGAGTGTAAAAATGCAGAGACGTGCAGGGTGTGTTGAGGTGAAGGATCAAACCTACTCTCTTCTTTCTTCCTCTGTGTCTTTCTGTCGTTTCCCTGAAGTGCCCACAAACCACAGAGCGTGTTTTAATGGGAACCAAATGGACTCACTCTGCCCCGAGACGAGCCGCGCCGCTTTACTGTTATTTTTGGAAAATGGCCCTCGGTGGAAAAGCAGCTTTCTTTATTTTTACTAAATCAGCTGAGCAATTCAAGTGGACTCTCGAGATACACTGCTTTCTCCCTGGAGAGAAATAATGGAGCAAAAAAACAGAGGAATAAAAGAGAAAATGTACAGATGGATGCTGTTATAACACACAAACACACACACACACACACACACACACACACTCGGTCTGGTCTGAATCACTCGGCTTAATAAACAAACATTAGTACAGAGTGTGTGATTGTATCTGCAGCTCAGATTTGTGTTTTTACAATAAACTCATTTACTGTAGGAAGAAAACTTCTATCTTAAAGAATGAAAAACAGAAATGTGTTTTTTTAAAAGGAAGCAAACAAACAAACAAACAAATAAATAAATAAACAATAATAATAATAATAATAATAATAATAATAATAATAATATCCACTCGTCTCCTAAACCTGATGCTTTTCCTCTGTTTCGTTTCATTTTGCTTTAAACCCCCTCAGTGTTACAGGGTTCTGTTCCAAACAGCTTTAATGTGCCCTTGTTCACTTCCCCTCAGCTGCCTTAAGGGATGTTTCATTACTTTATCAGTGTAGGACACAAATGACCCAGAATGCCTTACTGCTGAACTGTTTAGTAAACCTTTTGTTCCATTGTTCATATTTTCCAGTTTTTATAGACACTTTTATATTCTTTCAGCTCTTATTTGTTTGTTCCATCATTTCTCTCATTTTAATCATCACCTTTTTAATCCTTGTAGTTTTCTTTCATAACACTGATTGTATTTCTATTTATCTGTCCAAATCATTCTTTTCTTTTCTTTTCTTTTCTTTTCTTTTCTTTTCTTTTCTTTATTTCTTTTCCTTTCTCTTTGTTCCTTCTATCTTTGTGTATTCATTTCAAAGCAACTGCAGTAACATGACAATAATCTATTTCTAAACGAATCAGCTGTAGACTTGGTCTGAATCACTGACTCACTGACTCACTGAATCACTGAATCACTGCTCTGATTGACAGTTTAATGAAACAGAAAAGTTGCTCAGGTTTGTACTGGAGCTACTGGGTTTATCTTCTAAGCTCCAGTTTAACAGGTTACAGGGGTAATTAAGGGCAGGTGACACTAAGGTAATGAGAACAGGAAACATTGACCATATAAGGAATGTGATGCTGGTTATGCAAAGTATTATGGGTAAACTGGGATGGGGGTGAGTGGTGTATTATGGGTAAACTGGGATGGGGGTGAGTGGTGTATTATGGGTAAACTTCAGTGATTGTTTTGAACAGAATTTAAACTTAAAGGATTACAGTATTGAGAAACATGATGAAGTCAGAAGGATTAGGAGTATTTCTGTTTATTGTGTGAAGAATAAATGTTCATGACTTCTGGCCAATCTCTCTCTCTCTCTCTCTCTCTCTCTCTCTCTCTCTCTCTCTTTCTCTCTCTCTCACTCACACACACACACACACACACACACAAAATCTGCTGCTAAAATCCCACACTGGAAAAAAACAAACAAACAAAGAGCTGGGTTTAATCACCGGAACAAATCAGAGTAAAGCCGTTAATTACAGCCTGATATTCAGGAGGATAAACACAAGCTTCATTAGGGACTATGTTCATTACTCATCTCAGACCTACGGAGAGCAAAAAACATCAGCAGGGAATGAAGAGATCTGTATTAGAACCTCCACCAGGGCATGCTGCTCAGAAATAAGTGCATCCTCTCATAATATTCAATTTTTTAAGTTGTGATAAGAAAAATATGACTGTATTATTATTATTATTGTTGTTGTTGTTGTTGTTGTTGTTGATATCTTTTCACAAAATTCTATGAATTCTGACTAAAACATTTGGTGCTCCAGTGTTAGCGAGGCATTATTTGGCGATTAGCTGGCGAGCAGACGGACAGCGTGACCTCAGAGTCGTATCTTCTTCTGCAGCATCACTGGACCTACGGGATTTATTTCAGAATTGTAAATGAAGGCGATTGTGTCCATGTGCATTTTGATGAGATATCCCATGGTGCATCTGGCACGACCTTAAACTCTCTAAAGGACGAGCGTCACACTGGCAGCGTTAACCAGCTCTGGATCACCGACAGAAAATTCAGAAAGCCACGAAAAAAAAAAAAACCCAGAGAGACGAAGTGTGTGTAGGTCTGAGTTCTGATTGTTGAAGAGAGGTGGAGTTAGAATTACATAGAATTCTTTGAAATGAATTAATGAGTTAAATAATTTTACTGCTAATTGTTTAATGTTAAATGTTTAATCTGAACAAACATCTGAGAAAAAACTATTGAGAAAAACAGTAAAAATAAAAAAGTGTCATGATTTACTTGTTTTCTTGTCAGGTGAAAACGACTCGTTTAGAATTTTGTACTGAAAGTGGAATAATTCTAAACATGAATTTAATAAAACCTGAATACACACATCTGCAGTGAAGGAGCTGAAGTTCACTAAATATTGCTCAATACATCAAGGGAAAGTGTGGGGAAGTGTTGATGGAGAGACCTCAGTGTTTGAAATGACATTAAAAGACATAGAGAGAGAGAAGGAGGGAGAGAGAGTTTTTCTCTCGGTGTGAGGACGAGTGGAGGCTTCAGTGTGTCTGCTTCTTCATTTCAGCCATTTTACTCCTCTTCATGTCCCCGTAAAACAGGCGATATTCAATAAGAGATGTCTCTAATGTTTAATTTCATGCTCCAGAACGTGTGAATGTGTCTGCAGCTGAATGGATGGAGAGCAGAGCTTCCTCACTCGTCCCCATTTCATTCATTCAGAAGCGTTTTCTCCAAAAAAAGAGGGAGAGAAGCGGCTCACTTTCACTTTACTTCTTATTTCATCACTACACCATGAGCCTGTTTGGGTTTTAGCTTCAGCTTAACCAAGAGGAAGAAAAACCCAGATGACATTCAGAGAACCTGGGAAGAGAGAGAGAGAGAGAGAGAGAGAGAGAGAGAGAGAGAGAGAGAGAGAGAGAGAAAGAAATAGCCATAGAGAGAGAGAGAGAGAGAGAGAGAGAGAGAGAGAGAGAAAGAAATAGCCATAGAGAGAGAGAGAGAGAGAGAGAGAGAGAGAGAGAGAGAGAGACATAGAGAGAGAGAGAGAGAGAAAGAAATAGACATAGAGAGAGAGAGAGAGAGAGAGAGAGAGAGAGAGAGAGAGAGAGAGAGATAAAGAAAGTGCCAGAGAGAGAGAGCTAGTTAAGATCCCACAACTATTATTACTATGAATATATATATTAATCTCTATGTTCTAAATAATGTTTATTAATAAGAGTTGTTCTTTTCTTTGCCATAATGTTTTGTCAATACTGTACATATATATATGGTCATGACAATAAAGCTTGTTGAAACTGAAGTTGTAATTGAGAGAGATTTTATGAATCTACCTTATAATTTACCTTATAAATCCATAAGGGGGACGTTTGAAGCGTTATGTTTAACTTCTTCCAATATAATAAATTGTTTTTCAGTGACAAAATCTATAATAAAACATTAAATAATAATAATAATAATAATAATAATAATAATAATAATAATAATGATAATAATCATCATCATCATCATCATCATCATCATCAAAAATAAATAAAATGATAAAAAAATCATACATACAAATCAAATGAGAAAAAACACACCTACAAAAGAGATTTTAATTCTATTTCACCATAAAGACATCATTGAATCAACAGAAATGGAACCTGGTGGGAGATCACAGTTCCCCAGGTTAAAGTTTCTCAGGTTAAAGTTCCTCAGGTGTGTCCTTGCCTTCTTATCTTACACATGACACATTATCACATGATGCGTTGTGTAAATGATGTATTTCTGGTGTGTTTGGTGCCTTATGTTTTACCTGTAAGTTAAAGAAGTGTAATATAATGTTCATGTGTAAAAACTACAACAGGTTATGTATGTAACCCGGTTCCCTGAGAAGGAAACGAGATGCTGCATTAGGGCTGACGCTATGGGAAATGCTTCTGTGAGGTAGTTGTGTCTGAAGCTCTGTCTGCACACACACGGCAATTTAATGGCTCGGGAAGGACACGTGACGAAGTGATTACGTGCCAGTAAGTCCATATAAGGGCATCTATGTCACATTACTCTATCTTCTATTTGTCTGAAGGCAGTGTGAGAGGACGCCCGGGGCATGGCCAGCGATGCAGCTTCTCGTTTCATTCTCAGGGAACCAGGGTACACACATAAAGTGGTGTAGTTCCCATTCAAGGAAACTCGACGATGTGTCAGGGCTGACGCTATGGGAACGCCAATACCCACGCTGCCACGCACCAGTCGATGACTGTGCCAGAGGCTGTGAGAGAGCATGAGCAGTCTGGGAACAAAACATCAATGGCCCTGCAAGACCTGGGAACCTGGAGTGGGGTCCAAGTCTAGGTTATAGAACCTGATAAAGGTGTGCGGAGAGGACCAACGCCCCACAGCACAAATATCTTCAAGAGGGACACCCCTGGCTAAGGCACTGGACGAGGTGATACCCCTAGTGGAATGAGCACTGATGCCGAGAGGCAAGGCAAGACCGCGCAACTCATAGGCCTGAGTAATGGCCTCCACTCCCAGTGCACCAGGCGCTGTTTGGAAACCGGATTACCTCTGTTTCGGCTCCCAAAACAGACAAAAATGGAGGAGGAATTACGCCACAAGCAAGAGCGGTAGACATAAGTCCTCAAGGCCCTTATTGGGCAAAGCAAATGCACCCTCTCTTGTTTTGCCATCTTCAGGGTCAGAAACTTCTCAGAGGCTCCATGGGCTTAAAGGAGTTTTCCAACATCCCCTCCAGGGCCACAGAGAGGTCGGGTGAGAGAGTGAAAACCACAGCAGGCAATGGATCGTCTCCTTGGAGGTGAACAGATCAACTTTAACCTGGCCTAAAATATACCAAATTAGCTCCACGATGTGGTGATGGAGATGCCACTCCCCAGGCCTCAGCACCTGCCTCGACAGGAAGCCTGCCTCCTGATTTACATGCCCTGGGATGAAAATCGCTCTCAGCAAAACCTGCTCTCTGCCCAGAGCAGAATTTGCTGCGCCAAGAGTGGAACCCAAGGCCAGGAACAGGGGTCATTTCCACATAAGAAGGGTACAAAGCACATGGGCGCATAACCCTTGTAAACCCGATGGGATGTCTGCGAGGATGAAAGCCCGCATCCCTGAGCCAGAGCTGGAATGGCTGGAATGTGGAGCAGACCCAAAGGGATAATGTTGGCTGCTGCCGACATGAGGCCGAGCACCCTCTGTGCCTCAGCGACAGAGAGGCTTCGGCCTAGCCGAATAGCTTTCACTGCTGACAAGATGGAAGTCACCCGAGTGGAAGACAGAGTCCCAAACTACCCCCAGAAAGGTGGTTCTCTGAGAAGGAGAAAGCACTCACTTTTCTGGGTTCAACCTGAGGCCTAGAGACCTCATATGGGCAAGCACAGCATCTGACTGGCCACATTAGCCTCCGACTAGGCCAGAATAAATTCAGTACACAGATGCCCTGGAGACGCAATGGTGCCAGGGCAGTGTCCATACACTTCGTAAATGTGCATGGTGAAAGGGCTAGGCCAAAAGGAAGAACACAATACTGGCACGCTTTGCCCCCTGAGGAACTTCATTTGCTATGGAAAAATGCCTGTGTGAAAATAAGCATCTTTGAGGTCTATTGTCACATTTCCAGTCCTCTGACCTCATCTGGGACACAATAAACTTAAGCGTGAACATCTTGAACTTGTAAGTCTTCAGAGTACAGTTCAGAGCCCGCACATCCAGTATCAGATGCAGCCCCGGTTCTTCTTGGGAACAAAGAAATATCGGCTGTAAAAGCCAGAGTCCCGCTCTGGGAGGGGAAAATGCTCTATGGCCCCTTTCCTCAGGAGCGAGAGAAGTTCATCTTGGAGGAACATTGCCTGGTGCCTGTCAACGATAGTGAGCAACACACCCTGAAAACGCAGAGGACGGAAGAAGAACTGGATCCTGCACCCTTTTTTCTATGGTATCCAGGACCCACTGAGACACACCTGGCAGAAGATTCCATGCTGCCTGGTTGTCTGAGAGTGGTGTCAATCTCACGCAGATCTCCCAGGCACTCTGAAACACCACACTGGAAGGTGCTAACCCAGGGAGATCCATGCAAGGAAGAGGAGCAGTCACAGACTACTGCTCCTGAAATGCCAGAGGCCGTGGGGCGGGCATTACGGGGAGCCTTCCTGAATAGGACGCTCCTGGGAACCCCGGCCCTCGGGCATCAGGACTCCTTCTTAGCCTGCCTGGCTGAGATGACAGACCTAAGGTCCCCTCACACCTGACGGGTCTGGGCAGGCTGACCTTCCTCCCTAGTTTTTGCAAGGTTTTTGCTACATTAACCCTTTTTACTGCTCTGAGTGAGCTAGGAGGGGGTTGGGTGCGGCTGGAAGATGGCCCAGGCTGCTCGCCGAGGCTGCTAACCCTGGACTGCTGGACTTTGGACTGCTGCAACAAGGGCTGAAGTAGCTCTACATGGCTTGGTTGGAAGGGCAGGCTTCCTCCATGCGAGCGATGTAGGTGAGAGATAGCTCGCAAGATGACTGCATGAAGGTGGCCTGTGGACTGAAGTCAGAAAGCGGTCATCTGGCTTAGAACGGATGACATTAACTTCCTCTTCAGGCCAGTTTAAATCCAACTTGGATACAGCGCATGTCACTACCTCGAGAAGCTCCTCGAATGCCACTGATTGCGTCAGCAGTTCAGAGGGGGAAAGCCCCTCCCCATCTGCATCGAGCTCCTTAGGGCAGCGCGAGCTCCCGAAACCAAAGCCGAGTGAATGGAGTCAGGGGAGAGGGCAAGAGAAAGGGAAATACCCGTCTCTTTCTCCGCTTTCGCTAACTCGACCTGTGAACCCCACGATCAAAGCCGCCGCGTCGCCTCGGCTGATGCAAGAAAATACAGCCAAGCGGGTTAGGAGAGTGCGCAGAGGGAATCCCTCACCATGCATGCAGCCGGTTCCCTGGAGTGCCAACTGGGCATGCTCCTCTCCCAAACAAACGTTGTCCTCCATGATATAGCGGGGGAACAGATGCACGGATCTCTTAAAATGTTTGGATTACAAAATACTTTTCACTGTCTAGTTCTTTATGTATATATATATATATATATATATATATATATATATATATATATATATATATATATATATATATATATATATTATATTTTCCCTGCACTAGACAAACAGGACAGACAATCGACACAAACATACACAGAGCTTTTTGAACTTACTGGTGTGTAATCACTTCGTCACATGTCCTTCCCGAGCCATTAGATTAGGTAAACTGGAATTAGCTGTACTGTATCCTCTGATGTGTAACACACACAAAATGGCTTGTGTGACTCACTCACAAGCACACACACTCACACACACACTCACACACACATTCACACACACTCACACACACATACACAAACACACAAACACACACAGTGTTGGAGTTTGAAGGTGGGATCGATGTGTGATATGTACTGATCTCAGGTGTGGCATGTGTCCAGAGAAGAACCTCATCTCTAAGTCCTTCAGTCCATGGCCTTCACCTCATCACAGACACAAAGCTGAGGAACAAGAGAACTTCCTCCAGGAGCAAAAAGACTGAATAGTTTCATTTCTGCTCTCTAACATCCTCAGATATGTTTGTTTTAGTGCTTTACTCTTCCTGAAGCTCCACTTCTCACTTCTCACTCCACTGTCCTGCTCTACAGCCACGAAACACACTGATCTCAGTAAACATTTCAGTAGTCAGTTAATCATCTGTTCATTATTTCACCTTCAAATTAGTACAACTAAGTAACTGATAGATTTACTCTGAGTTTAAAAGAATTTCAGCATGATTTTCTCTTATTAACATATTTGAAGCACTCATTTAAAAATTCCCATTCAATTCTTTTTTCAAGTTTCAGTCTGACACTGACCCTGTTTTCACATCTAAACATAATGAATATGAAATTCACTGAAGGAAACGATCTAACTAATCAGGAACAATCTTAATTTTAAAAATCTAATTTATTTAAACCTTTCTATAAAGTCTCTACTGAAGCTTCATGTTCTCACTGAGGATCTGCTGATGAAGAGGAGCGATCATGAAGCGTTTCTAAAATAAACACTAATTAATCTGAAATCGTTTACACTCTGAAACATTTAATAAGAACTAATAATAAAGCCTGAGAAAGCCTGTGAAATAACTGTGAAGTTTCTAATAGAAGTGGAAATAATAAAATAAAGAGTATTCAGTGTTAGACGTTGATCTAAAAGGTTACATGTTTATTGTAATAAAGTCCACAGAGATGATGTGAGATCACAAACATGCAACTTGGTGACCTGTTTGTTGTTTTCAGATTTTATTTCTTTATTTATTCTTTTTCTTTTTAGCAGAAATTCATTATTCATTATTCTTTTGACCCTCACTGTGCTGCTCTCTTATCAACAACATCTGCTCATTTTAAACACACTTAATAAATAAACATGACTTTTCCTTCCCTTTATCCAAATCAAACAGAAAAAAAACTGGGGAAAAATATTCTCTTAAAATGTTTCTTTATTATTATTATTATTATTATTATTATTATTATTATTATTATTATTATTATTATTATTATTATTATAAAGTAATAAATGTCTTAATTTGTTGTTTAATATTTTAAGACAGAGGTTCTGACTCCTCCCCGAGTGTGGGGATGTTAATGAGGTGGATTACGACACATGACTCCGCCTTCCTCTGATTTGACATTGATTTAAAATGTTCATGCTGATCAACAGTTCATTCATTCATTCATTCATTCATTCATCTTCTACCGCTTATCCGAACTACCTCGGGTCACGGGGAGCCTGTGCCTATCTCAGGTGTCATTGGGCATCAAGGCAGGATACACCCTGGACGGAGTGCCAACCCATCGTAGGGCAGCTGATCAACAGTTGAGAAAGAGAAATAAAAGTCAGTGTGTGTGTGTGTGTGTGTGTGTGTGTGTGTGTGTGTGTGTGTGTCTGTGTCTGTGTGTGTGTTTGTGTGTGTGTGTGTGTGTGTGTGTGAGGATAACGAGCAAGATTTGATTCTTCAGTATCTTTGAACGGTAGATATACAGAATAAAAGTGAAATGAAAGACATGACCAGTGGGAGTTGTTTTTGCGCTGAAGCTAATGTAGCTAACAGATAATGGAAACACAGTCTCCAGTTTAGCATCATGCTTTAGCAAACATCACACTCTATTTTCAAGTTTCTAAGTTTCAGTGCACTATAAATATCAAATTTTTTGTCATATTCAAACTTGTAATTAGTGCTTAGCCTCGAACACTCAGTCTCCAGCAGCAACACAGGTTCCTTTAAAGGGTTCTCTTTAGGGCCAGACATCATCTGAGCGTCAGAATAAAAGAGGACAAGAAATCTGGTGTGAGAAATATGATGAATTACCTTCTCAGAGCAGGTCAAGCTGCTAACAGACAGGTTCTGTGATG